>NC_134362.1:48902716-49055216 GCF_048569485.1 Anomaloglossus baeobatrachus
TTCTGTAGTAACACATGATGTGAAACCTGGATGATAAAGAAGCAATACAGAAGAAGATTCAAGGCCTTTGAAGTGTGTTGCTGGAGAAAGATGTTCTCAATACCATGGATGGCAAGAAGAAGAAACAAATCAATTTTAGAACAAATCAAGCAGAGACATGTCACTCAAAAGGAAAGATCACCAAGCTACGAATTTCCTACTTTGGACACATCATACGAAGAGAGCAATCACTGGAGAACGACATCATGGTCGGAAAAGTAGAAGGAACAAGGCAAAAAGGAAGACCAGCAACCCGCTGGTTTGATACAATCAAGATAACGGCAGAGAAGAGCCTGGTGGACCTGTGGAGGCAGAGAAGAGCCTGGTGGACCTGTGGAGGCAGAGAAGAGCCTGGTGGACCTGTGGAGGCAGAGAAGAGCCTGGTGGACCTGTGGAGGCAGAGAAGAGCCTGGTGGACCTGTGGAGGCAGAGAGAAGACCCTGTGGACCTGTGTAGGCAGAGAGAAGACCCTGTGGACCTGTGTAGGCAGAGAGAAGACCCTGGTGGACCTGTGTAGGGAGAGAGAAGACCCTGGTGGACCTGTGTAGGCAGAGAGAAGACCCTGGTGGACCTGTGTAGGCAGAGAGAAGACCCTGGTGGACCTGTGTAGGCAGAGAGAAGACCCTGGTGGACCTGTGTAGGCAGAGAGAAGACCCTGGTGGACCTGTGTAGGCAGAGAGAAGACCCTGGTGGACCTGTATAGGCAGAGAGAAGACCCTGGTGGACCTGTGTAGGCAGAGAGAAGACCCTGGTGGACCTGTGTAGGCAGAGAGAAGACCCTGGTGGACCTGTGTAGGCAGAGAGAAGACCCTGGTGGACCTGTGTAGGCAGAGAGAAGACCCTGGTGGATTTGTGTAGGCAGAGAGAAGACCCTGGTGGACCTGTGTAGGCAGAGAGAAGACCCTGGTGGGCCTATGAAGGCAGAGAGAAGACCCTGGTGGATCTGTGTAGGCAGATAGAAGACCTTGGTGGAGCTGTGTAGGCGGAGAGAAGACCCTGGTGGATCTACGTAGGCAGAGAGAAGACCCTGGTGGACCTATGTAAGCAGAGAGAAGACCCTGGTGGACCTATGTAGGTGGAGAGAAGACCCTGATGGACCTATGAAGGCGGAGAAGACCCTGGTGGACCATCTTCTTACAGAGTAGTCATCCATTGAGATGAAAGCTCAAATCGATGGAAAAAAAATTATAAAATCTCTACTTACACTTTAGCTAAAGCATTATAAGATTGTAATTAGGATGTGGTAATGGTTAAATCTGGATGACAATGACTTTAATCCCATCACTACATTAGCAATGCTTGATCCTATGCGAGGAGATTCATTATATTGCAAATTATTTCTGTTATTGTGAAATCAGTGCAGTACAAAGGTCTTGTCCAGCTGTAACATATGCAAGACATCCCTGAGATACCTGGACCATGGCCTTCTATTGTGCATGTACATCAGGTCAGGTGCTTAGCGCAGGTACCTGCTGATAGAGCATTACCATGTGTAAGCTGGGTGGCTCCCGCCATCTGCTATTATCACTGGAGGGGGTGAGCTCTGCTCTTATCTACAGTCATTACACCCCACTGGTTTCTGTTGTTTTCCTAGAGTTGTGGGGGAGGGAGGGTCATTAATGAGAACAGACTGAGTTTGGAGGATGACATCAACCTGCTGGTAACTTGTTGAGACACCGACAGAAGTGGGACCTTGTGCACGAGCAATATATTGGCTCTTTGCAGTCAATATCTCATCATAATGCATGATTTCAAGTGATTTGGAGGGTGAAGTGGGCTCTACTACCTCTTGGGTACCTGGATGCACGACTGTCCTACTCTGGTTCTGATAACAGAATACCCCCTTCAGAGCAGATACGGTTTCCCCCTCCCCCCTCCTCAGACTGTGCTCAGAAGATGGACAGCAGCGCTCTTTTCATATATGGCTATGCAAGAGCTAATAATTCACTAATGGTAAATAAACTGTTCCTTGACTGTATCTATGGTAAGGAAGTGAAGTAATGGGTTAGCGCAGGTTCACACCGGCCACCTAAATGTAAACCACAGATTGGGCATGGGGATCAAGGAATAAACAACTGGTTTTAAAGGGTCATAAATGTTCAGGAACTGTTGGCCAAAAACATTTCTTCTGATGTTCCCATATACAAGCATTGAGGTATTTTACATATTGAGAGGGGTATAACCTATTGTCAGACACCTATCGAGGAAGGTCATCTCTGGTGGAACATACGTTGGACAGGTCCAGTCTATATTTCCCCCATAGACATTAACCGGTAGTATATGGCCCCCGTAGACATTGCGGGGGGCATATACTACTACCATGGATCCCGCATAGACATTAACTGGTAGTATATGGCCTCCATAGACAGTAGGAGGGCCATATACTACCACCATGGATCTCACATAGACATTAACGGGTAGTATATGGCCCCCATAGACATTGGGAGGGCCATATACTACCATCATAGATCCCCCATAGACATTAACCGGTAGTATATGGCCCCCATAGACATTGGGGGGGCCATATACTACCATCATTGATCCCCCATAGACATTAACCGGTAGTATATGGCCTCCTTTGTACTTTAGCCATCACAGGGGTTGCATAGTGGTAACCATATAACATGCATGGAGATTTGTAGCCTGATGAGTGGTGAACAGATATCAAAAGGGGAGTCCCTCTTAAATGCCAACACTTAAGATGCAGTCACAGATCAACAGAAAAACTCTATTTTCACAGCATAAAGCACATTATTTCTGTGTGACCCTTATCGAGGGCCAGTGACTCCACTCTCTTCCAGAGGTACCATCAAGCAGGACCTTTAGTTCACCGTCCAACTACTGTGCCACTATGGGTCTCAGTGGTGACCATCACAGTTTTCCCCCCTGTATATCCGACTCACAGGGTTGCACCTGTCACTTAGTTTGGAAACTGCTCTGCACCTCCATAAATCTTTGTGGCCACTTTGCCACTATTTTTTGCAAAATGCCAACTACACTTGGAGGAGTGCATACAGTTCCCATGAAACTCTGTGCAACTCAAGCGTATGGAGTGGAAAGGGGTACCATCTATTTAAAGGGCCGCTTAAGCATTAAGTTAATGCTACAATAGTAGACTCTACTTCCTCCCTTTTAGAGAACTTCTCGTTAGTCCTTCTAAGAGCCGTAAAGGCACAAAGCAATGTTCATCATATTGACATTGATGTCACCTTCGAGCCCTGTGTGGGACATAAATGACACTGAACTTATGAAAGATGGCCCCCAATAACCTAGATTGCCCGGTGTATAGCAACACGATCCGGTTGAGTTGGCAATTTGACAGTCAGTTGCCCACCAAACACTCTTACACAAGGGGCAAACTGGAGCGAGCGCAATAAGGAGGAGAGAAGCAGTGAAGGCTCAAAAACCAGTAAAGGGGGATGCAGACTAATCCGTTAGAGGGGAATTTTGAATGTCATTGCATTTAGTCAATGGAGGATTCAGTCTATGTGCCAAAGTCTTTAGGTTGCTTTCCACATCTTAATCTTTATGCATACATTGCTCATAATCCCATGTGTGGCCACTTCCACTTTCTAAAATGCAGAGCTAGACTCAATGTGGAGTCACCCCATAAACCTTCAGAGCCGTAAAATATATCTATAGGCCAACATAGGATCTATAATATCTGCATCTCACCCATAAGAGCAAATGAAAGAAAACAAGAATCATGACCCAAGTTCCTAAGATCAAACCAAGAATGATAAATACTATATGTGTTATGTCATTCTAAGGCTCCTTTCACATTGCGTTTTTCCCTACGTCCACAGGTCTCGTCGGGGCATCCGTCCGAACCGCCCCTCCCCCACTCTGCAAAGCGTGCTCCGGACGCATGCGCCCGAGAGGGCCATTCACTGTGATGGAGCACACTACGTTAGCGTGTGCTCTGTTTTGTGCCATTTTTGCACATATACGTTTTCTGCAGACGGACACCCGAACGTAGTCGACTACGTTCGGGTGTCCGTCTGCAGAAAACATATATGTGCAAAAAAATGGCACAAAACAGAGCACAAGCTAACGCAGTGTGCTCCATCACAGTGAATGGCCCTGTCGGCGGATGCGTCCGAAACACGATTTGCAGGGTGGGGGAGGGGCGGTTCGGACGGATGCCCCGACGGGACCTGTGGACGTAAGGCAAAACGCAATGTGAAAGGAGCCTTAGGCTGCTTTCACATTTCCGTTTTTTTCCTTCAGTTGCAATCCATCGCCTTGAGGAAATACAGTATCCTGCAAAATATTTAGTAGGATTCCATTTTTTCCCCATAGACTTCTATTACCGACGGATTATGACTGATGGCTTTGCGCTGCATCCGCCGCACAACGGATCAGTCGTTTACTGATTGACCGTCGGGCGGGAGCAACGCAGAATGTAACGTTTTTTGTCAGTGGCGAAAAAACGGATGCCGACGGATGCGTCGGGTTTTATAAATGGAAGCCTATGGGTGGCAGAATCCGTCGGTATCCGTTGCATGACACAATCCGGTGACAGATCCGTCTTTATCTAGGCATGCACAGATTGAGCGTAAATGAACTTCTGGTAAAATCTCTCTCTGTTTTAACCTTTTCCCGAAAAAAAAAAAAAATAATATAATATAATAATACCATGCTATTTCACCTGAAGAAGGCTATCTTTTTTAAGATTTTTAGCCGAAACGTGTTGTAATATTTTTTTTAATATTTTATAGTAGCCGAATAATATTTCTTCTGATATAATATATTTGGGGATCAGTGCCACGTTTTTTTGGAGTTGAAGGATTTTTCAAGCACTTCAATTTACCGGTTTCCTGTGGAGGTGATTCACAGTATATCAAATCCTAGTGAGCAGCAGATCAGCACAGAGATTGTGGAGATTGATCCTAAACAGATCTATGGGTTTGATCTAAAGGTACCGTCACACTTAGCGACGCTCCAGCGATCCAACCAGTGATCTGACCTGGCAGGGATCGCTGGAGTGTCACTACATGGTCGCTGGTGAGCTGTCAAACAGGCAGATCTCCACAGCAATCAGAGATCAGCCACCAGCGACCCGTGTAACGACGCTGTGCTTGGTAACCATAGTACACATCGGGTTACTAAGCAAAGCGTTTTGCTTATAGTTACCCGATGTGTACCTTGGCTACGTGTGCAGGGAGCAGGGGGCCGGCTTCTAGAAGCTGCGGACGCTGGTAACCAAGGTAAATATCGGGTAAAAAAGAAAAATCGCTTTGCTTGGTTACCCGATGTGTACCTTGGTTACCAGCATCTGCAGAAGCCGGCTCCTGCTCCCTGCACATTCAGTTGTTGCTCTGTCGCTGTCACACACAGTGATGTGTGCTTCACAGCGGGTGAGCAACGACCAAAAAATGGTCCAGGACATTCAGCAACAACCAGCGACCTCACAGCAGGGGCCAGGTCGCTGCTGGATGTCATACACAGCGACATCGCTAGCAAGATCGCTGTTGCGTCACAAAAAACGTGACTCAGCAGCGATGTCGCTTAGTGAGGCGTGGCCTTAACTTCAAACAAGGTGAGTGCAATTTATGCACATTTCTTAATTATTTATTATGAATTTAACTGTACCGTGGACCAGAGATGAGCGAACCCGAGGTTCATTACAAAGACATTACAAAATAAACAGAGTTCGGGTGGTTTACGTATACAAAGCCTTCGAGCGAGCATCACTGTGCTCGGGTATGCTTAGTGCTCAGCCCAGTACAAGTCGCTTGCAGTGTTTGATCGGCTCACACTGGGGTAACAACAGCCCGATCGGATGTAGTGTGCACCAAAAAGAAAAAAAATATGGAAAAAACCCTGCTCACCCTTCCCCGGAAGTGATCTGTTTATGGCTGCATGTGGGCGGAGATCTGAACTGCCCAATTTGTGACTTCCATTGGGGTTCAGGTCAAGTTTGGTGTAACGCTCGCAGCCGGTGTAGGAGCAGTGAGTGGGGTTAGTGGACCCATTGGACCACAGGGGGAACCCGAGTTTATCCTTTAATTGGAGGGGCTTAAGGAGCGCTTATCTTGAGGCAGACTCCAGGTACCACTCATAGGGTAGTGACTGGGACTGTGGAAGTTGACCCCCAAGGCAGGAGACGGACTGAGGCATAAGCTCAGATGCAGTCAAGTACAAGCAGGATGGCAAGTACAAGCAGGATGGCAAGTACAGGCAGGATGGCATGGACAGGTATGGTGAGCAGTGCAGGGACAGATAGGTATGGGAAGACAGGTAACAAGGTGATGAGGTGACGGACACAGGGATAACAGAACAGGAGCACAAGAACCTGACAACTAGCTAGCAGCAGATTGATATACTAACTAAGGTTGTTGTGCAAGTGTGACGCCCTGGGCAAGCCAGGGGTCACAGGTCATCACACCACCACACCCTACATCCCAGTTAGGAACACCAAAGCTACTCAAATCCTTGTTGCCTTCCTCCAGGGGCTGATGTTCACACCAGGAGGTGGGCCAGGCGGTAGGCTCCGCCCACCGAGGAGTGCACAGCCCTGGAGGCGGGAAGAACCAGTCAGTCAGCTCAGGGGAGAGCTTGAGTCTAGTTAGGGGAGTGAAGGAGTAAACAGCTAAGTGAAAGTGAAGTGGTAGTGGAGCAAAGAAGAAAAGGAACAAAAGTGAACGTAGAAAGACCTGAAGTTAGTCCAGCTAAGTGCAGGACAGGTCAGCAAGGTCAGCAACAGCGGTGATCGTCTGGAGGGGGACTGCTCGGAGGTTGCTGGAAGGACCGCGGACGGGTAGTGGCCCGGCGGTCTGGAGCGGTATACGAAGGACAGTCAGCACCAGGGCAGGGGCCTCTCGGACCCCGGCAAGGCTAGGAGTCGCCATAATTTGCCGAATCCGTCAGTGAAGGGGACGTCGCTCCCCCAACAACTAAGTCCCGACTGAAGGCAAAAGTCCAACCATTAAGGAGGAACACCGCCACCGCCAGGGCACCAGTTCCTCAGGGCCAGCGTCTGCGGGCAAGAGAGGGCTCCTCCGGCCAATATCCAAGCCAGGGAGCGGGTTACCGGTGGGAACCCATCGCTACCAACACAGAAACACTAGGTGCAGGTCAAAGGGACATCACCGTTACCTACTGGGAGAGCAAGTGCAGCTGTCCGTGGGAACCGTCTTTCCAGCCGTGTGGTTTACCGTAAAACTGTGTCAACGTCTCAGGCTGAGTGAGTACCACAGTGCCGCAAGGCACAGCGCTGCCCCCGCGTCCCTGCGCCCACCAGGCCCTGCACCTTCCACACCATCACTGGGCCCCGGGATCACCAACCCCTACCCACGGAGGGGCAACACAACACCTGGCTGCTCCGCATCACCACTCCCGGGATCCCCATATTGAGCAGCGGTGGTGCTACAAATCACCACAACCGTGGGTGGCGTCACGGACAATAAACCATCCCCACACCCAACAACCCCCTTTCACTCACGGGCGAGGAGCGCCGCTAGAGTCCCCGGGATCCGGCCCACCGCTCGAGCCACCGAGCAGCAGCAGGCCGCAGCAGCCGCGGCAGCCGGACCCGAGCAGCAGTGGGAGAGCGCGGCGTCCCCTCCTCCGCCTGCGACACAAGCACCTCCCCTAATGGGAGGGTGCTTAAATACATAATGCCTCTCAGCCATAGGCCTATGACAGAGGCATTTCCAGGAAATGGTGCGCCAGACTTTTAACAGGAGGCCCGGTGTGCTTGCACCCTAAGCACATCCGTGGTGAGCCTGTACAGCGTGGGGGAGGTGAGGGGGGGGGAGGTGAAGGGGGGGAGGGAGACAAGCACATGTGCGGCTGCGGGGGAGGATGCTACCTGGTGGCGGTGGTGAGTAAGTTGGCATCCCTATAGGGATACCAGCGGTACAATTGGGTCCCAAACCAAACTTTTTCAAAAGTCCAGCTGCACCTGCTGAACCGAACGTCCATGTGTCCGCTCATCTCTATTGAGGACATTTTTTTTCTTCTGGACGTAATGATAAAGACTTCAATTCACAATACATAATATGGCAGAGTCACAGTCAAGAGTCCGCTGTATCCATATGGAGGCAGCTCTTCCCAGCCTGTCCGTAAAATATTGTTCACAACTCTGGAAGTTTTCAAGAGCCTTTCAGGTCGCCAACCTCCGGTGCAAATAATGCTCATCAGAATGCCGCCACATATGTCCCATTGATTGCATTAATGGTTCCAGTGTGCCAGCCACAGATGTTCGGCTTTTCTTTGAAGGCACCAGGGAGCAGAGCGGCAGCCACCTGTCAGCTGACTACTGTGCAGAATAAAAGAATTAGCATTTGAGTGCAAAAAAAAACAAAAAGTCATAGCAAAAGAGCTACTGTACATGTGCCAGTGCTAAATCGTAGTGATTGTAGCGTTTAGCAACAGGTGTCCCCTCATATTCAGTCACAATTAATGTCCATAGGAATGTTCTTAGATTAAATTTTATTCCAAATTAATTCTGATTTCTTAGTTACCTTTTATTGTTTAAAGAGGACCTTTCATCAAATTTTTCATGTTGGAATGGACACACGATGTAACAGTGGCTGCAAAACAGAATAAACCATATTTTATATACAGTATATCTAAGCTTCAACTTCTACCGAAGAGAGCCTACAATTACATCACTAATAAAAATGCAAATTATATCAAATTTTATAACAAACAGACATCGTAAATTCAATGTAGCAATATTAGACAGAAAACAATAGAATGCAGCAGGGTATCATTAACCAGGTAGATCATATAAGGTTCCATATTAAGTGCCCACTTGTTAAATGTGGCCCATTGTAGAACTAGCCCGCTGTGACTACGTATCAGTTGGTACGTATCAGATAAAGTCCAAAATTGTAAATAAACATTAATATCGCAAAAATACCTCAATATCCAGGACACTTCTAAAATGATGCGGAATCCTAGGGTCCTGCGTTCACACAGTGTTCTATTCATGTTTTTCATGGATTGACCACATATCCATTATTGTCTATGGTGCTGCTCACGTGTTGGGGTTTTTTTTGGGACTGAACTCTATATAACAAAAATAAAAATAAGAAAAAAAAAATCACAATAAATAGATAACATCCATGTGCAATTGGAAAAGCTTGTAATTTTTTTTTTAACCCCTTCAGCCCCCGGGCACTTTCCGTTTTTGCGTTTTTTGTTTTTTGCTCCTTTTCTTCCGAGAGCCGTAACTTTTTTATTATTCCGTCAATCTTGCCATATGAGGGCTTGTTTTTTGCGGGACGAGTTGTACTTTTAAATGAAACCATAGGTTTTACCATATATTGTACTGGAAAACAGCAAAAAAATTCCAAGTGTGGAAAAACTGTAAACAGCAGATTCAGTCACTTTGTTTTTCCCTCTGCTCTCGGCCGAGGGAAAACGAAAGTGAAACATCATAGCTGCAGGCGTCATCACATGACCCTGTGCTACGATGGCAACCACCAATAGTCACGTGATAACGCACGTGACTTCCGGTGGGGGCGGCGGTAAGTAAAAAACATGGCCGCGCGCATTTAGATCTTGCTGCCAGACTTTGGCAGCAAGATTTAAGGGGTTAATGGCCGCGGGTGGAAGCGTTTCCACCCGCGGCTAGCAGGCACACATGTCAGCTGTTGAAAACAGCTGATATGTGTGCCGACTGCCGCCGCCTGCCCGCGGCAGGGGGCGGGGCTTAACAGGACACGATCCTTGATGGATAGATCCGTCCAAGGTCGTGAAGGGGTTAAACAATAAATTGTTATTGATTTTCAGATTATTCACATACAGAAAGGAGAGAACATCAAAGAACATATAATGATTCATTTACAATTTGGAGTATGTCACAAAGATTTAATATAACGTGGAGCTAGGAAACAACCATTTTAGCTGTCTGGTCTGTCGCGATATATGGCTTTACTGATCGCATTGGCGTCTATGGCCTGGTAGCCGGATGAGTAAACACGAAAGGTTTTCATGGTCTTGTATATACTCTTATATATTCCTAACCTAAAGCGGGCCTTACACGCTGCGACATCGCTAATGCGGAGTCGTTGGGGTCACGGAATTTGTGACGCACATCCGGCCGCATTAGCGATGCCGTTGCGTGTGACACCGATAAGCGATTTTGCATTGTTGCAAAAAACGTGCAAAATCGCTAATCGGCGACATGGGGGTCCATTCTCAAATCTCGTTACTGCAGCAGTAACGAGGTTGTTCCTCGTTCCTGCGGCAGCACACATCGCTGCGTGTGACGCCGCAGGAACGAGGAAGCTCCCCTTACCTGCCTCCCGGCCGCTATGAGGAAGGAAGGAGGTGGGCGTGATGTTACGTCCCGCTCAGCTCCGCCCCTCCGCAGCTATTGGGCGGCGGTTCAGTGACGTCGCTGTGACGCCGCACGGACCGCCCCCTTAGAAAGGAGGCGGTTCGCCCGTCACAGCGACGTCGCCGGACAGGTAAGTATGTGTGACGGGTCTGGGTGCTGTTGTGCGACACGGGCAGCGATTTGCCCGTGTCGCGCAACAGATGGAGGCGGGTACCCACACTAGCGATATCGGGACCGATATCGCAGTGTGTAAAGTAGCCTTTAGTCCCTCAACTTGGGGAACTCTCTACCATAACCGGGGAGAGAAAACACATATAAGGAGGAGAAAGAGAGAGAGCAAGCTATAAAGAAAGAGAAGAGATGGAGGAGAAAAGATATATGACATTGCACTTTACTTCAGGATATGGCGGTACAAGGGGGACGATAAGAACGCCTCCCAGTGGAACCAAATCTTGGCAACTGTATCCCTTTCCTGGTGGGAACATGCTACTAGAGACTCCATACGGTGTGTCAGGTCCACCTCTGCAAACCATTCCTCCAAAGACGGGGGATCCATGGATCTCCAGTGTCTGGGGGTTACTGTTTTTGCGGCCTGCAGTAGATGTCTGAGTAGTGATTTTTTGTATCTAGATTTAGACATAGGGATCATATAGAGCAAGATTGCTTCTGGAGACTGTGGGACTGAGATCTCTGTCACCTCCAACACCGTTTTGAGGACTCCATTCCAGAACGCGTTCAGAGTTGGGCAGGAGCACCATATATGTGACATCGTTCCCAGCTCCGTTGCACATCGCCAGCAAGTATCCGGCACCCCAGGGAACCATTTATTTAATGTAGCTGGAACCCTATACCATCTCGATATTATCTTATAGCTTGTTTCTTGTGATTTGGATGCTATGATTGATTTATGAGAGAGGGAGAAACATTTATCCCATTGGGTTTTTGTGAAAGTTTTATTAAGTTCTGACTCCCAGGCCTAACAATATGGAGGAAGGGAGAGTAGATCTTTTTCCGAGAGCAACTTGTAGATAATCGAGGTCGCATGTGGCATAGTTGGTTTTGCGAGACAAAGCGATTTGAAGGTTGACAGGGGGCGTGTCAGAGTGTCTTTCTCAGGGATTGATGCGTAAAAGTGCTGGAGTTGAGTGTATTCAAATTCATGGCATGGAGTGGGGGGAGTCTCTCCCAGGATCGTGTTAAGTGGCAACAATATTCCGTTAGGGGCCACCTGGTGTAAACGTAGCGGGTTGGATTTGGGGCAGCCTAGAAATGTCGAAGCGGTACATCCCGGTTCAAACTTAGGGTTTCCCAAAATGGGAAATAAGGGGCCGTGTCCGTCCACCAACCCTTTTTTCAGAGAAGGGACGTTCAGGGATTTCAGCGTATTGGCTGTTTGTATAGGATATGTCTAGATTATTTGGAAGTAGGGAAGAGCATAGCCAGGGCAGGGTTCCGACCGGGATTGGACACACATCCGTTGCCATGCGCACCCATAGTTTCGTCGAATAGCTATGAATTAAGTCTAGTACACGAGCATGTCCTGCCACTGAATAATATCGACGACAGTCCAGCAAGCCCGTCCCACCAGCTTCCTTAGGACGTACCAGGGTTTCCCAGCGTAGCCTCGGGTGTTTTGACGCCCATACGAAATTCTTAAATTTTCGCCTGATTCCGTCCCAAAACGAAGCTGGGATATACGTGGGAATTGTGTGTATTAGATACAACAACCTGGGGAGGATAGTCATCTTTAATATGTTAATACGTCCAAACCAGGAAAAACTCGTCCGATCCCAATCTGGAGAGAAATGGCTGAAAGTTCAGAGGGAACAATCTGGACAGCTCCGAGGGTAGACGAATGCCTAATTAGGTTATGACATTGCCTGCAGGCCACTTAAATGGGTAATGCGTCTTCAAGTCTTGTACCATCTCGTTAGAGAGAGAAACATTGAGGGCTTTGGATTTGTCCATAGTGATCTTGAAATTGGACCACCTACCGAATCTCTCCAGCAAATCCAACAGGTTAGGCAGGTAGGTCGCTGGGTTGGTTATATAAATTAATAAATCGTCAGCGAACGCAGAGCATTTATACTTTTTACCAGCTAATTTAATTCCTCGAATCTCAGGGATGTTGCGGATAGCGGTCAGGAGATGTTCCATGATTATTACGTAGAGAAGGGAAATAGTGGGCAGCCCTGTCGGGTACCATTGTGGATGGTAAAAGGGTTTGATATTGAACCATTAATTTTCAGCCTAGCTACTGGGGATTTGTATAGTGCAAGTATTTTAGCACGGAAAGAGGGACCGAGACCAATATGCGTAAGGGTTTGTGCTAGAGAAGACCATGAAATTCTATCGAATGCCAGAAAAGCTTGTAATATTTTTTAAACATTGTTTGTAAACACTGATATTGGTAAAAACCCAGTTGAAAATGTGAGCCAACACAACAATAGAAATCGGTATATTTTTTATACATAAGTCGTACATCTAAGGCCTAACAGCATATCATATACTCACTGTCAGTATTTTGTTGTGTTGCGGAGTATCGGTTGCTCAACACCTGACCATTCCTGTGGTTTGATACTTTTTTTGACCATGTACCGTCCGCTCATTTCTGATTTTTCACTTGGGACCATCGAGAGAAGTAGAAGAGAAAGAGATTGTCAATTTATCACAAATGAGATGTCATACAGCCATGGTTATGATGCCCAATTATCTCAGAAAACATCTGCCCCTTCACCCTTTAGGTCAGGTTCAGATGACAATGTGGAAAATCGTTGGATTTTCATCCAATTTCCTTCCAATTTGTCATCTGGATGTTCATTTATTACAATTGTATTGACATCAGTGTGTCTGACATTCATTTTTGTACATCAATATTATAAAAATTGATAAGACCAAATACAGTTTGCATGTCAATAATGGTAAGAATAACTGTGGAAAGAAAAGGCGCAAATAGGGTCTTACCCGGTATGACACGTGGGGGCAAGTGTGGGTTAGAACACTCACCTGATGGGGTTGTGCAAGTCACAACCCCTATGAAGGCACGTAGTAAATGTGTAAGGCAGTGGTCCCACAGTGTAGAGGTAATCCAAGAGATAGAGGAGAAAGCAGGTTTAAAATTCCGCGCCAAGCAACAGAGAATCCAGATCCTTTTTAGTAAATCCCTTTCTTTATTTTTTACACAGGTCTACGCGTTTCGAGGACATATGCGTCCTCATCATCAGGACAATGTACAATATAGTTAGTCTTTCTCTGTACATTGTCCTGATGATGAGGACGGATGTATCCTCGAAACACGAAGACCTGTATAAAAAATAAAGAAAGGGATTTACTAAAAAGCATCTGGATTCTCTGTGGCTTGGCGCAGAATTTTAAACCTGCTTTCTCTTCTACCTCTTGCATGTCAATAATGGCATTGTATTTGTAAACATCGCATGTAATACAGATGGTCTGTATAAGATACAATGTTTTTGGCAAACCCATAGATTTCAAATTGGAAAGTCTCATCCAAACCAAGGAAAAAAAAAAATACAAAAATAGTGCATACTACCTATATACTATCTATACTGCACCTGTGTACAGCGCACCTGTGTACAGGACAATCTGCAGAATATTAGTGGGTTTGGCCAACTTGGTTGGGGTCCATTGGTGTGGTCACTGTCAGCTATGGTGAGGAATATTCTTCCTCTACATCTCTCAGGGTATGATGCCACCAAGGTCAAGCTTACGGGTAGACTATCTTCCCCCCTCCAAAACAGCAAAGTGTAAATATATATATATATATATATATATATATGTGACACCCTGGGCAAGCCAGGGGTCACAGGTCACAACATCACACGCACCCCACATTCCCTGCAGGTACACACAAGGTCAAAACTAAAATCCTTGTTGCCTTCCTCCAGGGGCTGGTGTCCACACCAGGGGGTGGGCCAGGCGGTTGGCTCCACCCACCGAGGAGTTCACAGCCCTGGAGGCGGGAGGAACCAGGCAGATAGAGTTTGGAGAAAGAAGTGGAAAGAGGAGATAAGAAAAGTTAGAGGAAGTAGAAGGAGGTGAGGTGGTAGTGGAGCTAAAGAGAAAAGCTGAAGTGACAGAAAAGTGAGAGTAGTAAAGCCTGAAGTTGGTCCAGGTGTGTGCCCCGGACTGAGACAGCAAGGTTGGCAGACGGCGGTGACTGTCTGCAGGCGAGACTGATTGGAGGTTGCCGAAAGGACCGTGGACGGGTGGTGACCCGGCGGTACCGAAGCGGTATACGAAGATTAGTCAGCACCAGGGCAGGGGCCTTTCGGATCCCGGCAAGGCTAGGAGTCACCGAATTTGCCAACAACCAAGTCCCGTTGAAGGCAACAGTCCAACCGTTAAGGGGAGACACCGCCACCGCCAAGGCACCAGTTTCCCAGGGCCAGCGCCTGCGGGCAAGAGTGGAGCTCCTCCAGCTCATATCCAAGCTGGGGAGCGGGTTACCGGTGGGAACCCATCGCTACCAAACAACAATACATAGGTGCAGGGAAGAGACCGTCACCGCTAACTGCAGGGAACCGCAGCACCGTAACCATCCGAGGGACCCGTCCAACCAGCCGTTTGTTTACCGAGGACTGTGTCGTGTTTACTGGCTGAGTGAGTACCTCCGTGCCGTGCGGCACAGCGCTGCCCCTGCGCCCCTGCACCTCCACAGGCCCCATACCCGCCTGTCCACCATACCAACCCCATCACTGGGCCCCGGGAGCACCAAAACCCCTACCCACGGAGGGGCAAATCAACAACTGGCTGCTCCGTACCAGCACTCCCGGGCTTCCCAAACAGAGCAGCGGTGGTGTCCACTCAATCACCAGAGCCGTGGGTGGCGTCACGGACAATAAACTATCCCAAAACACCAATTCCCCTTTTCACTCACGGGCGAGGAGCGCCGCTCGAGTCCCCGGGATCCGGCCCATCGCTCGAGCCACCGAGCAGCGGCAGGCCGCAGCAGCCGCAGTGCCAGCCGGACCCGAGCAGCAGTAGGGGAGCGCGGCGTCCCCTCCTCCGCCCGCGACATATATATATATATAAAAGCCGTAGTACCCGGGCGTTGCCCGGGATAGTAACTGTCTCTTTGTCTCTTTCCCAGTCTCTGTCTGTCTGTGTCTGTCTGTCTCTTTCTGTCTGTGTCTGTCTCTTTCCCTGTCTGTCTGTGTCAGTTTCTATCTATGTCTGTCTGTCTATATCTCTCTGTATCAGTCTCTCTCTCTCTGTCTGTCTCGTTCCAGGTCTGTCTCTTATCCTCCTGTCTCTTTCCCTGTCTGTCAATCTCTGTCTTTGCTTATGTCTGTCTGTCTCTTTGTCTCCCTAGAAACATCTTATTACCTTACCTCACACATAAGTTTCTTATACTAACAATTTATTTTGTTCCTATAGCAACCAATCACAGCTGCTATTAATAAGCTGTAGCTCCTATCTCCATTGACTTTAATGAAGGCATGTTTTTTGGAGAGTAACTGTAAGGCGCAGGATTAAATTTTCCTGTCAAAACATAGTATGACATTCCCTGAGTCCCATTGGAGGTCTGTGCAAAATTTTGTGATTGTAAATGTGACGGTGCGGATTCCTTTGGAGGACATACATACATACACATTACATATACATACATACACACAGCTATATATATTAGATTATATATATATATATATATACATACATACTTTAGAAAAAAAAAATTAAAAATAGAGCAGCACAATAACAAAAACTTTTTTAAGGGTGCAATATTCCCACCTTGCGGTTTCTTCAGATAACTATCCATAAAAAGACAAAAGCAGACAGCACTCCACAGGTTTTTCAATTACCTGACCCTTATTGGTCACATAGGTGTATAGTGACGTTTCGGTTCTGATGTGAACCTTCTTCTGGAAATGATATTGTCAGAAGAAGGTTCACATCAGAACCAAAACGTCACTATGCACCAATGTGACCAATAAAGGTCAGGTAATTGGAAAACCTGTGGAGTGCTGCCTGCTTTTTTTTGTGTGTATGTGTATATATATACTAGAAGGTGGCCCAATTCTAATGCATCGGGTATTCTAGAATTTATTGTGTAGTTAATGTATGATTTTTGTTATATATATATCGATGTTGTTGTGTGTAGTTGCCAGTGTTTGTGTAGGGCGCTGTAAATGTTCTGGGTGTTGTCTGGGTGTGGCGGGGGGTGAGAGCGGTGTTGTAGTTGTATGTGTGTTGCGTTGTGTGTGTTGCGTTGTTTGTTGAGCGCTGTGTGTCTGCAGTGTTGTCTGTGTGTGGTGCTGTGTGTGTTGCACGGTTTGTGTGGGTGTGGAGTGCGTGTGTGTGTTTTGGGGCAGGTATGTTTTGTGCAGTGTGTGTGTTGCGCGGTATGTGCGTATATTTGTGTATGCCGCGGTGTTTGTGTGTTGGGTGTTGTGTGTGTGCGGCGTTGTCTGTGTGTGTGTGGGTGTCTGTGTAGGGCGGTGTTTGTGGTTCCAAGTGTGTGTGTGGTGTGTTGTGTGGTGCGCGTGTGGCACTGTGTGTGTGTTTTGGGGGGAGGTGTGCACCCCCCATCGTGCTCCATCCCCCATTCTGCGCACCCCCCATCGTGCTCCATCCCCCATGCTGCGCACCCTCCATCGTGCTCCATCCCCCATGCTGCGCACCCCCATCATGCTCCATCCCCCATGCTGCGCACCCCCTATCGTGCTCCATCCCCCATGCTGCGCACCCCCTATCGTGCTCCATCCCCCATGCTGCGCACCCCCTATCGTGCTCCATCCCCCATGCTGCGCACCCCCCATCGTGCTCCATCCCCCATGCTGCGCACCCCCCATCGTGCTCCATCCCCCATGCTGCGCATCCCCCATCGTGCTCCATCCCCCATGCTGCGCACCCCCCATCGTGCTCCATCCTCCATGCTGCGCACCCCCCATCGTGCTCCATCCCCCATGCTGCGCACCCCCCATCGTTCTCCATCCCCCATGCTGCACACTCCCCATCGTGCTCCATCCCCCATGCTGCGCACCCCCCATCGTGCTCCATCCCCCATGCTGTGCACCCCCCATCGTGCTCCATCCCCCATGCTGCGCACCCCCCATCGTGCTCCATCCCCCATGCTGCGCACCCCCCATCGTGCTCCATCCCCCATGCTGCGCACGCCCCATCGTGCTCCCTCCCCCATGCTGCGCACCCCCCATCGTGCTCCATCCCCCATGCTACGCACTCCCCATCGTGCTCCACAGTCACACATCAGACAGTATACACGCACACATCTGATCGCATACACTCACACCCCACTTCTCCCTGTGCCCTCCGGTGGGCGGTCCCAGCAGCTGTGCTGCACGCCGTGCTCCTCTGCCTTCTGCCGACACTCACAGATCCGATCGCATACACTCACACATCAGAACACACGCACACAAGGGCGGACTGGCCCACCAGGAGGTCGGGAGAACCCCCGGTGGGCCCCTGCTATTGATGGCCACGCCCCCTAGGCCCTGCCCCCCTACCCCACCTGGGCCCCTATGGATGTGTGTGAGAGGCCCCCCCCGGCCGGTAATTTCACTAATCATATCGGCACATTGCCGATATGATTAGCGACAATCCCATTCCCTCTGGAGCGGCAAGCAGGGAGAGCGATCTCCCTGCTCTGCCTGCTGTCACTGTCAGTGCCGCGCGGCTCTGACTCATCTGCGCAGCGACACTGCAGGAGGAGGCAGTCTCAGAGTGATGACTGCTTCCTTCCTGTGCAGGTGCTGGCAGCATCGCGCTGCGCAAGACGGACCGGCGTCACCCCACTGACTGCAGCAGCACGTGAGTATAGAAGGCGGGGGCCCCGGGGGAGGGTGCGGGGGCCCGGGGAGCGAGCAGGGGCCCCGGGGGGGGTGCGGGGGCCCGGGGAGCGAGCAGGGGCCCCAGGAAGGGTGTACGGGGGCCCCGGAGGGGGGGTGCGGGGTCCCGGGGAGTGAGCAGGGGCCCCTCATGCTCACCTGTCTGCAGCCTCCCGGTGCCATGTCCGCTCCCGGGAACCGCGGCTCCGGCTGTGTGCAGACGGCCGGGACACCTCCGATAGCTGCAGGACCTGGCGCTGATCACCTGATGCGGTCACCTGATGGAATCAGCTGACAGTGATAGTGACAGCGGTGACGCCGGCTTTTTACTACCCGGCCGGCTAAACTATCAGCTGATGCCGTCAGGAGACTTTATCAGCTGATTACCGCCGGGTCCTGCATTGATCGGTCTGACAGGAGTCTGCACAGAAGTGTGTGGGTTTTTTTTCTTTTTTTTTTTGCACTGATGCATCAGCTGATTGTATAAACGGCTTTTATACAATCAGCTGATGTGTGATGTGATTCAGCCCCTAGAACCTGACACATCATCTGATTGCTTTGCCTTCCAGCAAACGATCAGATGATATTGGATCTGGATTGGATGGCGCGGGACCCTGATCCAGGATTACTGCGGAGGGGGGTTCTTTATTTCAATAAAGATGGAGTCACTAATTGTGTTGTGTTTTATTTCTAATAAAAATGTTTTTCTGTGTGTTGTGTTTTTTTTTTATCTTTACTAGAAATTCATGGTGGCCATGTCTAATATTGGCGTGACACCATGAATTTCGGGCTTAGGGCCAGCTGATAATATACAGCTAGCTCTAACCCCATTATTACCCAGCGAGCCACCCGACATCAGGGCAGCTGGAAGAGTTGGATACAGCGCCAGAAGATGGCGCTTCTATGAAAGCGCCATTTTCTGGGGTGGCTGCGGACTGCAATTCGCAGAAGGGGTGCCCAGAAAGCTTGGGCACTCTGCACTGCGGATTCCAATCCTCAGCTGCCTAGTTGTACCTGGCTGGACTCAAAAATATGGCGAAGCCCACGTCATTTTTTTTTTAATTATTTAATGAAATTCATGAAATAAAAAAAAAAAAAAGGGCTTCCCTATATTTTTGGTTCACAGTCGGGTACAAATAGGCAGCTGGGGGTTGGGGGCAGCCCATAGCTGCCTGCTGTACCTGGCTAGCATACAAAAATATGGCGAAGCCCACGTCATTTTTTTGGAGGGCAAAAAACTCCTGCATACAGTCCTGGATGGAGCATGCTGAGCCTTGTAGTTCTGCAGCTGTCTGCTCTCCTGCATACACTAGTGGAGAATGAAGAACATATTGAAGAAGGAAATTACATCAGATCTTTTGTTTCAACAATCTTTAATGGCATTGTTCACTGATAAAAAACGCATAAAAAAGCAGTGAGCAAAAACGCAGCCAAAAACATAAAAACGCATCGCGTTTTTACCGCGGGTGCATTTTTGCGCGTTTTTCTGCAGCCAAAAATGCACAAAAAACACCTAGTGCGCACATACCCTTAGTGCTTGGAGCAGATAAGCGCTCAGTGACCCGAAGATGCAGGGAGAGGGGCCACATAAGATGGCAGCTATATGTGGCTATATGTGGAGAGGGGCCACATTAAGATGGCAGCTATATGTGGCTATATGGGGAGAGGGGCCACATTAAGATGGCAGCTATATGTGGCTATATGGGGAGAGGGGCCACATTAAGATGGCAGCTATATGTGGCTATATGGGGAGAGGGGCCACATTAAGATGGCAGCTATATGGGAAAAGGAGCACATGGGATGTAATCTGCTGGGAAAAGAGGCCATAATGAGATGGGACCTGCTGGGGAAAGAGGCCATAATGGGATGGGATCTGCAGGGGAAAGAGGCCATAATGGGATGGGATCTGCAGGGTAAAGAGGCCATAATGGGAAGGGATCTGCAAGGGAAAGAGGCCATAATGGGATGAGATCTGCAGGGGAAAAGAGGCCATAATGGGATGGGATCTGTAGGGGAAAAGAGGCAATAATGGGATGGGATCTGCAGGAGAAAGAGACCATAATGGGATGGGATCTGCAGGGTAAAGAGGCCATAATGGGAAGGGATCTGCAAGGGAAAGAGGCCATAATGGGATGAGATCTGCAGGGGAAAAGAGGCCATAACGGGATGGGATCTGCAGGGGAAAAGAGGCCATAACGGGATGGGATCTGCAGGGGAAAGAGGCCATAATGGAATGGGATCTGCAGGGGAAAGAGGCCATAATGGGATGGGATCTGTAGGGGAAAAGAGGTCATAATGGGATGAGATCTGCAGGGGAAAGAGGCCCTAATGGAATGGGATCTGCAGGGGAAAGAGGCCATAATGGGATGGGATCTGTATGGGGAAAGTCGTCCATTCCAATTTTAGCAGGGCTCCTTTAGTAATAATTTTTAAAAACTGTAGAAAAATCATTTAATACAATAAGACTGACAGTGACTGGAACAACTGGTGCTGGACAGGAGAGGAAGGGGAAGGAGATTTTACTTTAAATTACTTGTATTTTTTGGTTGAGGAAATTGCGTGAAAATGGGTGTGGCTAACAGAATGGGTGTGGTTACAGAATGGGTGTGGTTTTCAAATGGGCGGGGTTTACAGATAACCTGTTAAAAATTTGAATCCCACCCGTGCTATATATAGTACGGTAACTGTATGGTGCTGGTGGGCCCCAAGATTGATTTTTCCTGGTGGGCCCCAGGTACTCCAGCCCGCCGCTGCACGCACACATCCGATCGCATACACGCACACATCCGATCGCATACATGCACACACACACTGACGATATCGCACATATGCGCTCACACACTCACAACATCCGGAGATACCACATGCTTCCGACCATGTGATCCTCCGGCAGGTCCTGGAAGGTCACTGCACGCACAGTATCGCCGCCGAGAAGTAAGCGATATCACTGGATGTTGTGAGTGTGTGGATGCGATCTGATGTGTGTGTGAGGTGTGTGTGAGAGGGAGTGTGATCTGATGTGTGTGTGTCTGTTCTTATGTGTGTGTGTGCGTGTGTGTGTGTTCCGCCGCTGCAGGACCTTGATGCGCTCACCTGCTCCCGGTCGGCGTCTGGTGAGTATGACTGCGGGGTCTTCTTTCTTCTGTCTTCTCTCTTCTGGGGGTGCTATAATGAAGTGTCTTGCAGTGTCTTTAACTGTTTCACCGCTGCATGACACTTCATTATTGACCACAGCGTATGCCGGCTCCCTGCACATGTGTACCGTGAGCCGGTGTTCGCTGGTAACCATGATACACATCGGGTAACTAAGGGAAGCGCTTTCTATAGTTACCCGATGTTTATCATGGTTACCAGCGTACACCGGCTCCGTCACGATCCCAGCATCGCAAGGTTATGTCCGCCGGAGGCGGGGCCGAGTGTGCCAACGTGTGGCGGGGGCGAGCAGGCGAGGCGTCAGCGTATGCCGGTTCCCTGCACATGTGTACCGGGAGTCGGTGTACGCTGGAGCGGGCGATGCGTGCAGAGGGCCAGGGCAAGCGGCTAATCCATGCAGGGGGCGGGGCCAGGCCGAGGCGAGCGGCCAATCCGTGGGGGGGCGGGGCCAGGCCGAGCCCAGTGGCCAATCCGACAGTTGTCACGCTAACGACACTATCACGGTGACACAATTTTGGAGCAAGACAGACAGACAGAATAAGGCAATTATATATATAGATATATAAAGCTGAATGTGTGTGTGTGTGTGTGTGTATGTATGTGTATGTCCGGGATTGGCATCTGCACCGTTGCAGCTACAGCCACAAAATTTTGCACACTCACACGTCTGGACCCCGAGAGCGTCATAGGCTATGTTGTGAGGCGAAATTTTAACACCGCGCGTTCAAATTACCAATCAATTTTACCCCCATCTACATAATGGGGAAAAAGTGAAACGAAAAGTGTATCCGCACCGTCGCATTTACAATCACAAAATTTTGCACAGACACCTCATGTGACCCAGGGAACATCGTAGACTATGTTTTGACAGGAAAATTTAACCCCGCGCTTTACAGTTACTCTCCAAAAAACATGCCTTCATTAAAGTAAATGGAGCCTGGAACTACAGGTTATTAGTAGGATCTGTGATTGGTTGCTATAGGAACAAAAGACATTCATAGTATAAGAAGCCTATATGTGAGGTAATAAGATGTCGGTAGGGAGACGGATAGAGAGAGACAGACAGAGACAGAGAGACAGAGAGACAGACAGAGACAGACAGGGAAAGAGACAGACAGAGACAGACGGGGAAAGAGACAGACAGAGACAGACCTGGAAAGAGACAGACCTGGAAAGAGACAGACCTGGAAAGAGACAGACCTGGAAAGAGACAGACCTGGAAAGAGACAGACCTGGAAAGAGACAGACCTGGAAAGAGACAGACCTGGAAAGAGACAGACCTGGAAAGAGACAGAGAAATAGAGACAGACAAGGAAAGAGACAGGCCGGAAAAGACACAGACAAAGAGACGGGGAGACAGACGGGGAAAGAGACAGACCTGGAAAGAGACAGACGGGGAAAGAAATATATATATATATATATACATTTGGAGAATAAATAGATGCTGGGGTGAATGCTTCTTGCACAATCTCACCTTAGTGAGTGGAGGCCATTACATTGAGGCACTGGTGATAGTGGTTGGCAGCTTTATAGCTTTTTGGTTGCTGGGGCCATTGATGTTATTCAGACACTGAAGATAACAAAAGCCAAGCTTACCAGAGAAGTGCATAACCTGTGGAAGGAATTACAGGGAGGGTGCACTTTAGTCAACATGTCAGCACAATTTCTTTCTCTGTGTAGGAGCGTTGGGGGGAGGGCGATATCATTAAGTCTTCCTTAGGTGGGGGATGGTACCTTTATCCTCTAAAAAGTTGCTGGGAGTCCTGGGGCAGCTCACATACAACTGTATAGGAGAATAGCTATATATAAGGTCTACCAATGTCCTTACACACAATATTTATCACTATAACTGCTATTTTGTAAATATGTATCTCTGTAGTGGGAAGAGATACAAAGTTACAGAACACCATTAGTTAGCAATAACCAATTCAGAATCATGAGAATTGGAGTTTACATTATTACTGCTACAGTCAATATCGGATTATAAGTTATTCATATGAAAAAGTCAGCAAATAAATTATATGATCACGGTAATTGTACATATATTGGGTTTTAATGGTTATATTGAACTCAATAGGGCATATTTACTTTAACACGTAACTAGGTTTTCTTCCACCTGGAGCAAAGATTCATCTTGGCGTCCCTCCCCCACAGAGTAATACATACAAATCCCTGTATACTGTATACTGACTTGCACTTGTGATTTAGGAATATTTTGTTCAATGGCCAAATAGGAGACATTCAGCTGCAGTTTAGCTTCTAGATCATGGCTGCAAGCCGATTTGCCCGTGTCGCACAACCGATGGGGGCGGGTATGCACGCTGGCGATATCGGTCACGATATCGCAGCGTGTAAAGTAGCCTTTGGCTGAGTTCACATGTTCAGTAGTCATTCGTAAGAACGGATACAGCAGAGATCCATTGGCAAAATAGTTCTGCAAACACAACTTTTTTTGTCTATTGTTTATAACTAATTTCTGCTGGATCCATTTTTTAACATTGGAGTGTATGGAGAACGGATTGCTATTTATCTTCCATTTGAAATGGATCCTGTAAGAAAGAAAAAAAAAAAGGATCTTTTACAAATGCAAGAAAAATGGATGACTGAATAGCAATCTGTTAACGGATTTGTCCAAAGATTTCAATGTCCAAAAAAAAAAACAAAAAAAACAAATAAAAAAACCAAAACAAAAAATGGATCTAACAACAGACAAAAAGAAAAGTTGTGTTTGCAGAACTTTTTTTCCCAACAGATCTCTGCAGGATCCGTTCCAAAAAATGATTAGAGGACATGTGATCTCTGCCTAATATTGTTCATACTGTTTATTCTAGTTCAAAAACCATGAGTTTTTCAAGCAGAAACCAGGAAAAAAAAACTTCCCTGGCTGGGGCGGTTTTTTTAGGTTTCCCAAAAGTGGTTTTCAAGCGTCTTAGAAGTGTTTTTTTTCGAAGCGCCAGTTTGCAGCCATTTGATTGGACAGTGCCTTGTTTGGAGAGGTTACCTTTTGGATCTTTTAGGCTAAGTTCACACATCCTGTGTTTTGCATCAGTCACAATCCACAGCCTTGAGGAATTACGGAATCCTGCAAAATATTTTGCAGGAATCCTGTATTTCCCCATAGACTTCTATTAGTGACGGATTGCGACTGATGACCCTGCGTTGCATCCGCTGCGTCGCGGTCCGTCGTTTTTGACTGACCGCCGAGCGGGGAGCAACGCAGAATGTAACGTTTTTCGGGCCGTCAAAATTAACGCGCCGCGCAGGAATCCGTCGCCATCCGTCAAGCTTGTAATGCATGTCTATGGTGCTGGATTCCGTCGTAATCCGTCTTACAACGGAATCCAGCGCAGGATTCCGTCATGCTCTACTGAGCATGCCCAGCATGCTTGGCACGCCCACTGGGCTGTCCCAAACACAGACGGATCATGACTGATCCGTCAAAAAACGGACGCACAGCGGATGTAACGGACGCAACTGATCCGTTTTTTCACAGGATTCCTGTGAAAGGAATCCTGTGAAAAACACATCAGTTGCATCAGTTGACATCTTGAAAATGACTGATCCGTTGCTGACGGACCTGACGGATTGAAAACACAGGATGTGTGAACTTAGCCTTACAAATAAGTGACATGCACTATTTTTTTTTTCATCAGGTGTTTTCAAAATGTCTTCAGGAAGAATAAAGCTCAAGAAAACTTGTATGAACAATAAATATTGTGCACCTGTCCCCTTCTAATTGGATGCAAAAGCTTCACGATACCTCTGATTGCATATGACCTGGAAGGTATCAGTAGACATTATGTTTGCTGCCCTCCTCTCCATATGGCAGGGAGTAGACCAGGGCTAACCTTTCAACTATTGCAGCTAGTGCCTATGGTCCCCCCAATCCCTGACACCTACTGTGCCAATCCCCTGCCTAAGGTTGCCATTGTCTAGCCTGCATATTGTAAACTTAACCATAGTATCATGGCCGGACATATCATTGGTGCAACCTGTGCAGCTAAACAGGGACCCAAGAGGTCAGGGGGGCCACTTTTACCTCCAAAACAGGTGGAATTAAGCATTATGATGAGCTATTGGACTACAAAGGGCCCATATATTGTTATTGTGTTGCGCCCAGAGAAGGGGGTGCTTGGTCCCAGGCGGTAACAAATGGGAATGTCAGTCTGGTGGCCGTTGCCCGGTCCCGTGCCCTGGGGCTTCTTTTGTAAAAGGGGGTATTTACAGGGGTGAATAGAGTTAATGTCATGGGACGCCACCTGTGGGTTACAGTTAAGGATGGAGAACCGCCGCTGGTAAATGTGGGTGCTCCCAGAGTGGGTGGTGATTGCAGCAATGGTGTTAGGCCCTCCGCAGGTAGGGCCTTGTCTGGGAGATGATGAGGGATAATAATGGAGACCACACCAGGTTGTCTCTACTCACTTGGACCCAAGGGTTGCTGGTTTAGGTCCCTTGGAGTATCAGTGCCAATGTAGTGACCCAGGTTGCTCTGTCCCTGTCTCTGTTGGTTGGGTCCCCGTAGCGTGGAGCATTTGGGGCCTGACTGTCCCTTTTGGGATGCAGTCTCCTTTATACGGCGGGCAGTGAGGACTCTGTGGGGAGATAAGTGTCTGAACCCTGATCCTAGTTTACTGCTGATGCCCCCGGATTATTTGGTTTGGTGAAGTCCGTGAAGGTGTCCTCACCGGGCAGGTATTTATCAAGCCTTGTAGAACTGGCGCCTGATCTAGGGCCCTGTGCCCCGTGCGTGCTCCGGTCCCAGTGGTATCTGTGGTACCCGTCCTGGCGACCTCTCTCCTGTCTCCCCAGGTCACGGCTGCACGGACCCAGCTCAGGCACGTCCGCACACCTCTCCTGTGTGCCACACTCTCTAGACTCTCTACTGACTGACCCCTCCCACCAGGCTGGCTAATCCCAGGGACTCGTTCCTTTCCATGGCGACCATCCCCTTACATGGTTAACTCTCTATGCCCGGTGTCAAGTGGAGAACTAGGATTTTGGTTGTGCTTTGGTGGTATCGGCACTGGTACTCCAGGTCCCAGGGGGTAGGTCTTGCATCCCCTAGAGCAGTCATGGCGAACCTTTTACAGGCCGAGTGCCCAAACTGTAGCCCTAAACCCATTTTTTTTCCCGAAGTGCCAACCAATCCTATTATATAAATAATTGATTTTAATCTTACCTTTGCCGTCTTCTCTTCAGCAGGGGGCATCACGCTCATGCATGCTTACCACACATTGAAGCTGAGCCCTTTCCAGACACAGCAGTTGGATTGATCTTTCTGGAAAATATTGCAGCATATTAAACATAGATTTTAGCCTGGAATGCAATCAGATGTCACCCTGTAATCCACATCTACACTTCAAAGTCTGAACATCTTGAAATCCCATAAAGACGTGCGAGTTGCTATCCTCCCCTTTCATTGTGTAGTTATGTCCCCCTTCCTGGCCTCTTCCTGGTAAACATGTCCCCCATCCTGATATAGATTTCCTACATTCTGGTATATTTGTCCCCATCATGGCCCCATCCTGGTAAATATACCTAATCCTGGTAAATGTCCTCCATCCTGGTAAATGTATCTTATTCTGGCATGTTCCCCCATGCTGGCAAATGTACCCCATCCTGACATATTGCCCATCCTTGTAAATGTTCCCCCATCCCGGCATGTACCCCATTCCTGGTAAATGTCCTCCATCTTGGTAAATGTCCCCCATTCTGGCATGTTCCCCCATGCTCGTAAATGTACCCCATCCTGACATATTGCCCATCCTTGTAAAAGTTCCCCCATCCCGGCATGTACCCCATTCCTGGTAAATGTCCTCCATCCTGGCAAATGTTCCCAATCCAGGTAAATGTACCCCCATCCAGGAAAATGTACCCCCATCTAGGTAAATGTCCCCCTTCCTAGCATGTACCCCTTCCTGGTAAATGTACCCTATCGTGGCATGTTTTCCCCATCCTGGCATGTATGTTTCCTCCATCCTGGCATGCATGTTTCCTCCATCCTGGCATGCATGTTTCCTCCATCCTGGCATGCATGTTTCCTCCATCCTGGCATGCATGTTTCCTCCATCCTGGCATGCATGTTTCCCCCACCCTGGCATGCATGTTTTCCACATCCTGGCATGCATGTTTCCACATCTTGGCATGCATGTCACCCCCCCCCATGCTGGCATGCGTGTTCCCCCCCCCATGCTGGCATGCGTGTTCCCCCCCCCATGCTGGCATGCGTGTTCCCCCCCCATGCTGGCATGCGTGTCCCCCCCCATGCTTGCGTGCGTGTTCCCACACCATGCTGGCATGCATGTCCCCCCCCCCATGCGTGTCCCCCCACCCCACGCTGGCATGTGCGTTCCCCCACCCCACGCTGGCATGTGCGTTCCCCCACCGCCACCCCACGCTGGCATGTGCGTTCCCCCACCGCCACCCCACGCTGGCATGTGCGTTCCGCCACCCCACACTGGCATGTGCGTTTCCCCACCGCCACCCCACGCTGGCATGTGCGTTCCCCCACCGCCACCCCACACTGGCATGTGCGTTCCCCCACCGCCACCCCACGCTGGCATGTGTGTTCCCCCACCCCACGCTGGCATGTGCATTCCGCCACCCCGCGCTGGCATGTGCGTTCCCCCACCGCCACCCCACGCTGGCATGTGCGTTCCCCCACCGCCACCCCACGCTGGCATGTGCGTTTCCCCACCGCCACCCCACGCTGGCATGTGCGTTCCCCTACCGCCACCCCATGCTGGCGCTGCCCCCCCCGGCACAGCCACACACGAGTTATAAAAAAAAAAAAAAAAGCAACACACAGCTTACCTTCCTGCACACGCTTCCCCGCTGCGCGCCACTGGGTCCTCAGTTCACACGCAGCCAGAAGACCTCATTACGCCGGCACCGCTCACTGATGCTCCTCCGTCTCCTAGGCAACACACCTGCAGCTTGGGAGCGGAGGAGTGTCAGAGCGAGGAGAAATGTCTCCTCCGCCTCAACACAGATTTGATCTGCCGGCGCGACTGCACCAGCAGATCAAACCGGCAGGATCAGGTGACAGCACGCGTGCCAGCAGAATGGGCTCTGCGTGCCCCTGGTGGCACGCGTGCCATAGGTTCGCCATCACTGCCCTAGAGGATGCAGTTCCTTGTAGTGCCCTGAGTGGCTCAGGGGCGCTACACTTGCACAGGGGCCCTTTACTGTTAGTGTCCGCAAGTGCATAGTATAACTGTATACAAAGAAGTATTCTGTAAAGCAGTGTTCCCAAACTCCAGTCCTCAGGAGCCACCAACTGTGCAGGTTTTCAGGATTTCTTTAGTACTGCACAAGTGACAATTCCAACACCTGAGCAATATAAGCAGATCCTGAAGGCATGCACAGCTGGAGGCTCTTGGGGACTGGAGTTGGGGGACTCTGCTGTAGGGGATGTTTTTTTATTGGATTCAAAATTTGCAACTTTTATCACCGAGCGCAGTGCGAATTTAGCTTAAATTATCCCGGCTGATCAATAGAGTTTACATTAATCTTTTCATTGGGTAAGAGGCAGACCTGTGTGTGGTATAGCCGTGTGATGGGACCTGTCTCCGCTCTTCACCTGACATTTCTTTTGTTTCAATGCTGGTTTTGTTCTCTTGCTCTGTGCATGAGAAAGAGTTCACACAAGTCCATGGCCCGGGGGCATGCTTTTTACTTCTAAGCTGCAGACAGAAGTGGTTTATATAAGAGACAGGCACAAAGCAGCAACCGCCTCATTCCAGTGCACAAAAGAGGTGACACTGCACAATGTGCAGAACTGTGTACAGACGGGGCCACAGATGTGTTTGCGTGTGTGTATATATATATAAAGCATTATCCCAGAAGGCACCAGTATTGTTACTGGCACATGATAGGTGGGTGGGCTTTTAAGGCAACATTCCAAAGGCATGTAAATTCCTATGAACCTGGTGCAGGGCACTCAGTGGCGCATAAGGCTAGGTTCACATGTCCGTTGTTTTGCATCAGTCACAATACGCAGCTCTGATAAACAACGCAATCTGTTTGGCGGATTCCGTTGTTTCCCATAGACTTGTATGAGCAGCGGATTGTGACTGATACTCTTGCGTTGCATCCACCGCCCGACTGCTCAGTCGTGGAACGACTGACCGTCGGGCGGCAGGAACGCAGAGTGTAACGTTTTTTGAGCAGCAGAATCCTTAGGATTTCGCTGCACATGCTCTCTCTCGGTGGCCAAACGATCAGCTGATCATCCGGCGGCCAGCTGCTGTGAGCGATCAGCTGATCACCCGGTGGCCGGCTAATGAGAGCGATCAGCTGATCACCCGGCAGCCGCCTTCTGTGAGTGATCAGCTGATCACCCGGTGGCCAGCTAATGAGAGCGATCAGCTGATCACCCGGCAGCTGCCTTCTGTGAGCGATCAGCTGATCACCCGGTGGCCGGCTAATGAGAGCGATCAGCTGATCACCCGATGGCCGGCTAATGAGAGCGATCAGCTGATCACCCGATGGCTGGCTAACGAGAGCGATCAGCTGATGACCCGATGGCCGGCTAATGAGAGCGATCAGCTGATGACCCGATGGCCGGCTAATGAGAGCAATCAGCTGATCGCTCTCATTAGCCGGCCGCCGGGAGATCATCTGTTCGCTCTCAAAAGCTAGCGGCCGGCTATAGTGAATGATCAGCTGATCGTTCTCTCTCTCACGTTTTACAACGGAGTCTGATAATGAATTCTTATCCTTGTCATCCGTTGTACAACGCATCAGTCACAAGCGTCAAGCAACGCAGGTGACTGATGCAAACCAACGGAAATGTGAACCTAGCCTTAGCATTGCAAAGGATGAAAGTTGGCAGGACCTCTGCAGCTTACGTTGCATACTTCAGGTCTCAAACCTGCAGCACTTGTCAATCTACAGTCACGGGGGATATATTTTGCAGCCAATATATGAGATTTCTTTTAATCTTGTGCACTGTTCTGGCACTGGAAATTATAGATTCTCTGCAAATGTGTTTTTGCTATGAAGGAATTTACCCTAAGGGTAATTGCACAAGGTGAAGACTTTACATGTGGAAAATCCATAAGTGTAATTGTCACATAGTGACCTCCAGGTATAAGGGAACTCCTAGAAAGCACTGCAATGCCCAGGGTACACAATACAATGGTGTGGCCTGGCGCTAGGAAGACAGAAGAGTGTGGCCACCTCCAAATACTGAACAGAGGCTAATCCCTACGGTCCCTATACAGGTCCTTCCCCTCGTTGTCGTGGGGTCACCTCCTAACACTCCACTGATACTGCTCCCTGCACTCCCTTAATGTCCCTATACAGGTCCACCCCCCCAAATTGTCATGAAGTCACCTCCTAACACTCAACTGAGACTGATCCCTGCACTCACTAAAGTCCCTATACAGGTCCTTCCCCCCCCATCGCTGATCACATGCCTAGGTCCTTGCTGGCCCTGAACTCACCCTGACTAATGATGGCCAGAGAGACAGTAGTCTCACTACTGACATAAGACAACACAAGGAAGGTAAGACAAACAGGGGAGAAAACCACAACAAATAAACACTTGGACAGGAACTTCTCAGCTGCAACTGAAGCAACACCTCAGCTTCCTCCAGAGCCATGCTGCTTCCAAGTCGACAGCAATAGATATGAGCTATAGCTAACATAGGGAGGAGTGGATATTTATAGCAGAAGGGAGTGGCTGCAGCTGAGATTACAACTACCTGTTATATCACTGCAGGATAAAAAGGAACCTTAACCCCTTCAGTACCGGATATAATTAAATACGCTCCAACTCAGGGTAAATGATGAGTGGGCAATAAAGTGGCTAAGCATTCCACAATACGCTGTGACCTTCTGATCCCAGATTCCCCAGAGATCACATCAGGGTGTAACACACTCATGACGGTAAGGCCTCTTTCACACGTCCGTGAAAATCACTCATGTTTTTCACGGACATGTCAAAGGTGCGTATTGTCCTCCGTATGCCGTTTTTATGGCACACGTGTGTTCTCCGTGTGTTATCTGTGATAACACATGGAGAACGGGAATTTTCTGCTCACCTCTCCCTGGCGTCGCTGTCCGTGGTGCTGATCTTCGGTCTCCGGTTCTGCCGGCTCCCCGCTGCTGCTGCTTCCGGCCGCAATGAAGTGACTATGCAATGAGCATAATGAGCGGCGGTCGGAAGCAAGTGACAGCAGCGGCAGAGACAGCAGGACAGGAGAAGGTGAGTAAAGTTTTGTTATTTTTTTACAGACACGTGTGTATTCTCCAGTGTGTGTCACACGGAACACCTCCGTGTGGTCCGTTTGCCTTCTGTGTGACACCCGTGATGCCGGAGAAAAAAGGACATGTCTACGTGTGGAGCACACGGACACACGTATGCTCCACACGTACACACAGTCCATGGCAAAATACGCACCTGAGCGCAGAGCCATTGATTTTAATGGGTCTACATGTGCCCATGTCTCTGGTACATGAGGAAACGGACCAAACACGTCCCGGAGACACGGACGTGTGAAAGAGGCCTAACACAGTACCTGCGAAGTTAATGAGATTTTTAAAATACATTTTTCACAAAAAAACGGAATTATGATGCAAAATGTCAATTCTTTCTACATCCTTCACAATGTACTTGTCAAAAGTCTAAACAAATTTTCAGTATGGAACATGTGAGAATTGTGATGCAAAAATGCAGTGGAAATACAGCAGATATACTGAGAAAAATCCATATCAAATCCGCTATGTGTGCAGGAGAGCTCAGAGTTTACATTTCGGCCAAGAAAGTACAGGTTATGCCCCCATTAATAAAGCAAAGTCATACTAGTGTCATGGTTTTTGTAGATATCAGAACCATGGCAGCTGGACTAAGGTCGAATTCACACATCAGTGAAACATGCACTGTGCTCGGATCACAACCGTCAGGTTTCCGGACCAGAACTAAGTATTTCATATATACGAATGAGAATGTTAGCGTAGGTTGTGAGATCCTCCGAGCGGGTCAGGTACTGTGATCTGAGCACGGTGCGTGTTTCACAGAATTCATGACATATGGAATACCAAACGGATTTCACTCATCCAACTTTTCAGGATGGAAATCAGAGCAATTTTTTATACTCAAGCGGGAGGGAAGTCTTAAGCGGGCTTTACACGCTACAATTTCGCTACAGCGATCTCGTTGGGGTCACGGATTTTGTGACGCACATCCGGCCGCTGTAGCGATGTCGTAGCGTGTGACTCCTAGGAGCGATTTTGGATCGTTGAAAAAACGTCCAAAATCGCTCCTCGTTGACATGGGGGCCCGCTGCCAGTTATCGCTGCTGTCGCAGGGGCGAAGTTGTTCCTCGTTCCTGCGGCAGTGCACATCGCTACACGTGACGCCGCAGGAACGAGGAACATCTCCTTACCTGCCTCCGGCCACAATGCGGAAGGAAGGAGGTGGGTGGGATGTTACGTCCCGCTCATCTCTGCCCCTCCGCTTTCATTGGGCGGCCGCTTAGTGACGTCGCTGTGACACCAAACGGACCGCCCCCTTAGAAAGGAGGCGGTACGCCGATCACAGCGACGTCGCTATGCAGGTAAGTATGTGTGACGGGGGTGCCAGATTTTGTGCGCGCCGGGCAGCGATATGCCCGTTTCGCACAAACGATGGGGGTGGGTCGCATGCTAGCGATATCGGGCCGGATATCACAGCATGTAAAGCCACCCTTATGGTGTGGACTGACATCATTTACGGTAGTCTTCATTCCAGGTACACTAACATCACGCGTTAATTTGATGTATTTGGTCGTGGAACCATTTCACCAAAGTTTCCCAGTAGACATTTTACAAAAAGACATTGCCAGGCCGCTACTGTGAGCAGCCTGCATGGCCTAAATGTGCTACCATGATCTGCAGCATCTCCCATCGAACACATCTGGGATGGCAATTGCGAAGGAAGCTGTCAGCGGTGGATCTTGATGACTTATGATGTGCATTCAGTGTGGCATAACCATTAAAGGGGTGGTTCACTACTCTGCAATAGTGGCCACATCTCCGTAGAACATGATAGGGAAGGCTTTTTCTAAATACCTTGTTCAGCCAATTCAGCCTCTGAGTGGCGCTATTGTGCTCCGCTCATCACCATGAAGTGGCACTCTGAGATCTGGTGATGTCGGGTCAACTCCCAGTTGAAACTCCGCCCACAACCCAGTCACTCAGGAAGACTGGGGCCTGCCGCGTGATGTTGGGTAAACTGGAAGTTGCCCCGACATCACCGGATCCCACAGGTCACGTGATGGGGATGGGCGGACCACAATAGCGCCGCTCGGAGACAGAATTGGCTGAACAAGGTATTTAGAATAAGCCTTCCCTATCATGTTATACAGAGATGTGGCCACTATTGCAGAGAAAGTAACTGCAGATTTTTCTGTGGGAAAACCCGCAGATTTTCTAGATAAATCCGCTGGTTTACGCAAGTACAGACACTCCCCATGTTATCCTATGGGATTTGGGCAGTGCTGTATCAATGCTGCGGTATTTGTGACTGCAGAAAATGCTGCGGATTTTCCGTAGCCGCACGTAACTGCATGTCAATTATTCATGCGGAATTATCTGCGGCATTCCTGCCTTCCCACTATGGAGATTCAGGGTGGGAAATGCGCAGGAATTCTGTATGAAATCCGCACTGTTTCCGCAGGTTTACCGCAACAATTTTGCAGAAATACTGCATCAATTGATAGCTGCGTATTCCGGAGAGTTGCTGCGTGAACCTGCGGAAATACCTGCAGAAAAGTCCACAGTTACTTTCTCCCGTGGGCACATGGCCTTAGGGCTTATGCTCACGTAACTGCTGAATATTCTGCAGCGATTTGACAGCACATGTGCGCTTCAAATCACTGCAGAAACACTGCATAATGGGTGCAGTTTTTGTGTTAAAAAAAAGCCAATTTCATGCGCTGGGAGTGGGAGCTGCATCCAGAACGCACATATCCTCACTGATAGCAGACAAGGCTGATTGTATGTATGTATGTGTATATATATATATATATATATATATATATATATATATATATATATATATATATATATATATATATATATATTATATATTATATATATATTTGAAACAGAAAAAATTGTAGACCAGCTCACCTGTCTGAGCTCAAGCCCGGGTGTCTCAGTCTTCCTTATTGCACGGACCCGAAATGGGAGGCTTCCAAGAAATGTAGAGCAAGTAAAGAGATCCAGCAAGGTAAGATGACTCCAGCGGGCAATAAAAGGAGTATATTTTTCTTTTTCTTTCCGACTTTATTATACAAGGATAAAAAAATTCCAGAGCTCTTGACAGATAGTTATATCCAAGGTATACGCAGTATGGACTATGCGTTTCGGCGGTAACAACCGCCTTCTTCACGGTCCCAAGCCAAAACTAATTTTTTATCCTTGTATAATAAAGTCGGAAAGAAAAAGAAAAATATACTTTTTTTTATTGCCCGCTGGAGTCGTCTTACCTTGCTGGATCTCGTTTTTTTATTTAGAATATATATATATATATATATATATATATATATATATATATATATATATATATATATATATTCTTTATTTCTATAGCGCCAACATATTCTGCAGTGCTTTACAATTCAGGAGGCTCATATACATATCATATACATAAACATATGCAAACAAGTAACGATTATAGACGATACAATATTTAAAGGGAAAAATGGCAACCCTGCTCGTGAGCGCTTACAATGTACAATGAGATGGGGGGAGGGGCAAGGCACAAGTGCTTACTTACAATGACAATCCAGCCATCTCATGGGGGATAGATAATGGCTGCCTGGACCAATAGGCCAGAGCCTTGAGATGCATTTGGGTGCCATGGAGTTTGACGTGGGGTTATGTTCTGAGAAGTTGTAGAGGGATTAGGTGAAATTAGTTTGGCTAGGGAGTGTGATAGGCCGCCCTAAAAAGATGCGTTTTTAGGGAGCGTCTGAAGCTGAGTAAGTTGTGATTTGTCCCAACTTCTTGGGGTAGAGCGTTCCAGAGGTTTGGTGCAGCTCGGAAGAAGTCTTGGATCCGGGAGTGGGAGGTTCGAATTAGTGTGGATGTTAGTCGAAAGTCATTTGCAGAGCGTAGAGAACGGGTGGGGTGATAGACAGAGAGGAGGGTGGAGATGTAGGGGGGTGCCGCACTGTGGAGAGCTTTGTGGGTGAGAACAAGCAGTTTGAATTGGATCCTATGATATATGGGCAGCCAGTGCAATGACTGGCAATATATATATATATATATATATATATATATAAAATATGTAAGTTTGTGTGTGTGTGTGTATATATATATTTATATATATATATATATATATATATATATATATATATATATATATATACATACTGAATATACACAAAATTACTCCATACTCACCTCACATTATATATATGCATATATAGCATCAGTGTAGCTTTACCATATACAGTGCTTGGACCTGTGCTTTGAGGCTGCAGGTTCCCACCCGCTGTGACGTCACTGAGTTTAAATCCCCGGCGCCGAGTGTGAACAAAGGCTGCAGAGCTCGGGGTGCGCAGAGTGGGTGCGCAGGGCTGCGGCTCAGTAATTGGGGCAGAGCTCGCCTGTGTATCCCTCCCTGCCCAGTCTGTGCAGCTGATCTTTGATAACAGCACAAGGAGCAGCGCAGGCTGCAAATCTGCAATCTCCTCTCATTGTCCAAGTGCTGGCATCCGGAAAGTGATTGTTCAGACTGTGACATCTAGGATCCAATTACTCCCGAGCTCTGATTGGCTGCTCAGCCTCTGGGGTCTGCACCAAGCTCTGCTCTCAGGACTCCATGCTCTGATCTTCAGGCTGCAGCCTTGCTGTTCTTGGCTACATGACCGAGGAGTTATATAAAAAGGACTGAACAGAACCAGATTCCATCATCCATCCAGGTGTGATCCGCTTCACTATGAGAGCCCAGCCTCCTGCTCATACCCGATCTGATCGGACATGGTTGAATAGATTGCTGGAGGTGACCACAGCAAGTCTGCAGGAACTCCATGTAATGAGACAAGAGGTACAGGAGAGGGTCAGGGGGGTCCTGGAGGGACAGGGGGAACAGCCCAAAAGGCAAGGTTCTAAGAGGAAAAATCTGGACCTGGATCAGACAAGATGTAGAAGTTTAGAGCTGGAGAACATCCAGGAGGAGGTTCTTGTCAGACTGAGAAGATGTAAACTGGAAAACTTTCAAGAGATGAGTCCTCCAGAGGATGTAATCCAAGGCTACAGTCCAAAATCCAGCAGCTTCCAACAAGATCTTGGTCAAGACTTAGTAGAAGGAGCTGAGGCCAAAGTTCATGCAAGAAAAGCAGCCCAGTGGAGAATGGATCCACAAGCTTCAAGGAGACTGATCCAAGAACCATCTGACGTTGTCTCCAGCCACCAACCCTGGCCGTACCAGCCATCATCATGGGCCAGAACCGATGGCCAAGAACTAGACCATGTGGAGCAAAGTGAAGACCCAGAGGTGAGTCCACCTGTAGCCTGTACATGCCTCATATGTGTAGCTAATAATGGTAATTTCTAGCGTTGTACATAGTGGTGACCCATGAGCTTACACTCTATGGCCATGACACAGTAGCAGAAACGCACAGGAAATGTCTTTATCCTCTATTGCTCTTTTAGGAAGGTCACAATCAGATCTTTTCTAACTCCTTCTATCTCGGTACTTGTTAAGAGCTGTGTGTTTGTGTAAGGTGTGTAGATACTTAATTGCAGGACAAAGTCTTCCTATCGGTCAGTGTTACAATATGGCACTTACAATCCGTGGCTTTCCAACACCTAAATCCGTGAGCTTGCACCAGGCTGTTACCTGACACTGTGATCCATTCTAGTTTGCTATTTTCCTGAATGTCAAAATAAATTAATCTTAACTTCATCCCATAGACCTCTGACTCATTAAGACTAGTGCTTTGTACCTTTAATGAACGGAGCGCTGGAGTAAGAGGTACCCTTTAATGAATTTAGTGAATGTCATGTCTGATAATACAATTAACCTGCAGATATAGGGTTAATCTACAGATTACACAGCTGTATCGAAAGTGCGGCACCTGGGAGAAAACAAACTTTTTTTTATTTGGCCCTGGAGCTGCAGCTTTCAGTCATAGAGACGTAATTACAGTCACGGCTGACAGCACTGAAAGTGGCGTCTGTAAGCATGCCCTGGCACTGATTGACAGCTTGTTATACACTGCAGAGGCGGCTGTCAGTCAGTACCAGTGTGTGCTTACAGACATCTCTTCCAGTGCTTTAAACCGTGACAAATTTCTGTAATTTTGTGCCTAACTACATCGGTATGACTGAAAGCTGTTGCTGGGAGAAATAAAATTAACTTTCTCCCAGGTGTGCTTCCAGTGCTGTAAGCCGTGACAAATTTCTGTAATTACGTGACTGTAACTACATCTGTATGACTGAAAGCCAGCGGCTGCTGGGAGAAATAAAAAGGAACTTTCTCCCAGGTGTGATCCCAGTGCTGTAAGCCATGACAAATTTCTGTAATTACGTGACTGTAACTACATCTGTATGACTGAAAGCCAGCGGCTGCTGGGAGAAATAAGATTATTTTTCTCCCAGGTGCCACACTTTTAGTTATAACACTATTATCATACAGATTAACCCTATATCTACAGGTTAATAGCTTTATCAGAGCCAACCAGTTCCCTTTTAAGAGGTTTATGCCTCTTAATTAAAATAGTGCCTGATATATTCACTGGTCAGAATGCATCTGTCATAATTTATACCACTTGAATTCTGATAACTTGGTCAAGGTGCCTATGATACTTCTTGCCTGAACTCCAACCACTTCTCAAGACGTTGGTGAAGGTGACATTGATGGGGGGGTCTTAGTGGTGGACCACTCACTAATCTTTATCTAATTGATACATAGTCAAAAAAGTTGGTGGGAGAACACCACAAGGGCGAATATGTTTATAAAGTATCATTCTGGACTCCGTGCTGCACAGGCTTTGCTGGAACCTGATACAATGTAGCAAGCCGTGACCTGTGAGAAGTATTGTGGACACATTGAGTACAGCCAATAGATTATTCTGCACCAAAAAGAGTGTTGGCATGAAGTTCAATCAGAAGATTAGAATCGCCACCGCTTTCTCTCCATCCGAGAAAAATTGTCCTATTTGGATCTAACTGATCAAAGTCTGATCACATTGGCGTCAGTTTTTCTGGGACTCCAAGAGGAAAAAAAAAAAAAAAAAAGTTTTTTTTGTTTTTGTTCCATTATGTGAGTCCGTGAGAATCACAGATGGCGCTCGTCCGAGATAATCTGTCCTGTGCACGAGCCCAAACTGTGGGAAAACATCTTGGTGAAATAGGGGCCAGTGTCCATTTCACAAGAGGCCATTTCATCTATCCATACATTAAGGCTATGTTCACACACTGCATCTTTTTTCGACCACAAAGATGCAGCGTTTTTGTCCCAAAAAACGCACCCACTGCAAAACGCGTTTTTGTCAAATCTATTGACTGGAAGGGCTCAAAATCACTGGAAAAATGCAAAAAGAATTGACCTGCTGCCTCTTCAAAAACGCAAGCAAGATGCCGCCAAAAAAAGATGGCAAGTGTAGATGGCAAAATAGAAATCTCTTAAGGCCGCTTTACACGCAACGACATCGCTAACGAGATGTCGTTGGGGTCACGGAATTTATGACGCACATCCGGCCTCGTTAGCGACGTTATTGCGTGTGAAACGCACGAACGACCGCTAACTATCAAAATTACTTAACTAATCGTTGACGCGTCGTTCTAATCCCGATTATCGTTTCTGTTGCAGGACGCTGGTTGTTCGTCGTTCCTGCGGAAGCACATATCGCTACGTGTGACACCGCAGGAACGAGGCACGTCACCTTACCTGCGCCCGCCCGCAATGAGGAAGGAAGGAGGTGGGTGAGATGTTCCACCCGCTCATCTCCGCCCCTCCGCTTCTATTGGGCGGCCGCTTACTGACGCCGCACGAACCGCCCCCTTAGTAAGGAAGCGATTCGCCGGCCACAGCGACGTCACTAGGCAGGTAAGCCCGTGTGACGGGGACTAACGATATTGTGCGCTACGGCAGCGATTTGCCCGTGACGCACAAACGACGGGGGCGGGTACGATCGGCAGCGACATTACTAGCGATGTCGCTGTGTGTAAAGTGGCCTATAGACTTTGCTAGGGGAAGAAAATGCATGCATTTGGGTGCATCTTTGTGACCTCAAAAAAACACAGCAAAAGATGCAGTGTGTGAACATAGCCTTAAACATGCAGTTTTCTTTCAGGTACTCAAGTCTTTCTCTATACGGCTATGTTCACACGTTGTGGGTGTCTTTGTGTTCTTTTTTTCATTGGTTTTAAGCAAATACATGCTAATAAAAAAACTACTTTTTATAGTACCAGCAAAACCTTCAAGATTCTGGAATCTTGTGTGTGTGTGTGTATTCTCACACACACACACACACACACACACACACACACACACACACACACACACACACACACACACACACACACACACTTGCTCCCCCCCCTTCCCCTGACTGAATGGAAAACTGCTCCTTCTTTTTTCTTTTTTTTGGGTGAATGAAACGAACTTTATTTAAACATACACTGTACAAAAATGATACCCCCAAAAACTCAATAACAAAAAACGGCTTCTTTACTGCCAAGAGATCTGGTTTTGATGCAGCAAAAAGGCACTGTGTGAACATAGCGGCACCTTCATTTTATTTATTTCTGTTTTGTGGTGAAATCACTTCAGGAAACCCCCACCCCCTTCATTTTTTTTTTTTTTTTTTTTTTTTTTTTGAAGCATTCTTTGCAGAATGCTAAATGAACAGTGCATAGTTTGGAGAGATTTTTTTTCAGGGCCATCATCAAAGAAGTCACAATAATTTTTTTTTTTTTTTTCCAACCAGGTGTTTTTCAAAATGCCTTCATGGGGGTTAGGGGAGTCATGAAAAGCAAAATACATTTCCCATGGAAAACCTTTCCAATTAATTTCAAAGAGTTCTTGAGGAGGCTTTTGTTTTAAAGGGCTAAACTACCCCCCCCCCCTCCCCCCCCAAAAAAACAAAAAAAAAACAAAGCATCTGTGAAAATACTCATCCGGAACCAGAGTGCCTTTCCCTTTGAACTAACCCAATGCTTTTATGTGGATTTCGAAACCGATCCATTTAAAAAAAATTGTCAGAAAGTGTATTGTAAATATGCCTCATGAAATGGGGAAAAGAAAATGTGTGTGTGTGTGTATGCATGTATGTGTGTAAAATAAAAAAATATATATATTATATAAATTTTACACGCATGTGTATATGTATATATGTGTATGTATATGTATATGTATGTGTGTGTATGTATCTACAGTGCCTACAAGTAGTATTCAACCCCCTGCAGATTTAGCAGGTTTGATAAGATGCAAATAAGTTAGAGCCTGCAAACTTCAAACAAGAGCAGGATTTATTAACAGATGCATAAATCTTACAAACCAACAAGTTATGTTGCTCAGTTAAATTTTAATAAATTTTCAACATAAAAGTGTGGGTCAATTATTATTCAACCCCTAGGTTTAATATTTTGTGGAATAACCCTTGTTTGCAATTACAGCTAATAATCGTCTTTTATAAGACCTGATCAGGCCGGCACAGGTCTCTGGAGTTATCTTGGCCCACTCCTCCATGCAGATCTTCTCCAAGTTATCTAGGTTCTTTGGGTGTCTCATGTGGACTTTAATCTTGAGCTCCTTCCACAAGTTTTCAATTGGGTTAAGGTCAGGAGACTGACTAGGCCACTGCAACACCTTGATTTTTTCCCTCTTGAACCAGGCCTTGGTTTTCTTGGCTGTGTGCTTTGGGTCGTTGTCTTGTTGGAAGATGAAATGACGACCCATCTTATGATCCTTGATGGAGGAGCGGAGGTTCTTGGCCAAAATCTCCATGTAGGCCGTGCTATCCATCTTCCCATGGATGCGGACCAGATGGCCAGGCCCCTTGGCTGAGAAACAGCCCCACAGCATGATGCTGCCACCACCATGCTTGACTGTAGGGATGGTATTCTTGGGGTCGTATGCAGTGCCATCCAGTCTCCAAACGTCACGTGTGTGGTTGGCACCAAAGATCTCGATCTTGGTCTCATCAGACCAGAGAACCTTGAACCAGTCTGTCTCAGAGTCCTCCAAGTGATCATGAGCAAACTGTAGACGAGCCTTGACATGACGCTTTGAAAGTAAAGGTACCTTACGGGCTCGTCTGGAACGGAGACCATTGCGGTGGAGTACGTTACTTATGGTATTGACTGAAACCAATGTCCCCACTGCCATGAGATCTTCCCGGAGCTCCTTCCTTGTTGTCCATGGGTTAGCCTTGACTCTTCGGACAAGCCTGGCCTCGGCACGGGTGGAAACTTTCAAAGGCTGTCCAGGCCGTGGAAGGCTAACAGTAGTTCCATAAGCCTTCCACTTCCGGATGATGCTCCCAACAGTGGAGACAGGTAGGCCCAACTCCTTGGAAAGGGTTTTGTACCCCTTGCCAGCCTTGTGACCCTCCACGATCTTGTCTCTGATGGCCTTGGAATGCTCCTTTGTCTTTCCCATGTTGACCAAGTATGAGTGCTGTTCACAAGTTTGGGGAGGGTCTTAAATAGTCAGAAAAGGCTGGAAAAAGAGATAATTAATCCAAACATGTGAAGCTCATTGTTCTTTGTGCCTGAAATACCTCTTAATACTTTAGGGGAACCAAACAGAATTCTTGTGGTTTGAGGGGTTGAATAATAAATGACCCTCTGAATAAACTTTTCACAATTTAAAAAAAAAAATAAAAAAAGAAATAACATTCTTTTTTGCTGCAGTGCATTTCACACTTCCAGGCTGATCTACAGTCCAAATGTCACAATGCAAAGTTAATTCCGAATGTGTAAACCTGCTAAATCTGCAGGGGGTTGAATACTACTTGTAGGCAGAGTGTGTGTGTGTGTGTGTATATGTGTGTGTGTGTATATATATATATATATTAGTTAGGTCCAGAAATATTTGGACAGTGACACAATTTTCGCGAGTTGGGCTCTGCATGCCACCACATTGGATTACAAGTGAAACCTCTTCAACAGAATTCAAGTGCAGATTGTAACGTTTAATTTGAAGGTTTGAACAAAAATATCTGATAGAAATTGTAGGAATTGTACACATTTCTTTACAAACACTCCACATTTTAGGAGGTCAAAAGTAATTGGACAAATAAACCAAACCCAAACAAAATATTTTTATTTTCAATATTTTGTTGCGAATCCTTTGGAGGCAATCACTGCCTTAAGTCTGGAACCCATGGACATCACCAAACGCTGGGTTTCCTCCTTCTTAATGCTTTGCCAGGCCTTTACAGCTGCAGCCTTCAGGTCTTGCTTGTTTGTGGGTCTTTCCGTCTTAAGTCTGGATTTGAGCAAGTGAAATGCATGCTCAATTGGGTTAAGATCTGGTGATTGACTTGGCCATTGCAGAATGTTCCACTTTTTTGCACTCATGAACTCCTGGGTAGCTTTGGCTGTATGCTTGGGGTCATTGTCCATCTGTACTATGAAGCGCCGTCCGATCAACTTTGCGGCATTTGGCTGAATCTGGGCTGAAAGTATATCCCGGTACACTTCAGAATTCATCCGGCTACTCTTGTCTGCTGTTATGTCATCAATAAACACAAGTGACCCAGTGCCATTGAAAGCCATGCATGCCCATGCCATCACGTTGCCTCCACCATGTTTTACAGAGGATGTGGTGTGCCTTGGATCATGTGCCGTTCCCTTTCTTCTCCAAACTTTTTTCTTCCCATCATTCTGGTACAGGTTGATCTTGGTCTCATCTGTCCATAGAATACTTTTCCAGAACTGAGCTGGCTTCATGAGGTGTTTTTCAGCAAATTTAACTCTGGCCTGTCTATTTTTGGAATTGATGAATGGTTTGCATCTAGATGTGAACCCTTTGTATTTACTTTCATGGAGTCTTCTCTTTACTGTTGACTTAGAGACAGATACACCTACTTCACTGAGAGTGTTCTGGACTTCAGTTGATGTTGTGAACGTGTTCTTCTTCACCAAAGAAAGTATGCGGCGATCATCCACCACTGTTGTCATCCGTGGACGCCCAGGCCTTCTTGAGTTCCCAAGCTCACCAGTCAATTCCTTTTTTCTCAGAATGTACCCGACTGTTGATTTTGCTACTCCAAGCATGTCTGCTATCTCTCTGATGGATTTTTTCTTTTTTTTTTCAGCCTCAGGATGTTCTGCTTCACCTCAATTGAGAGTTCCTTAGACCGCATGTTGTCTGGTCACAGCAACAGCTTCCAAATGCAAAACCACACACCTGTAATCAACCCCAGACCTTTTAACTACTTCATTGATTACAGGTTAACGAGGGAGACGCCTTCAGATTTAATTGTAGCCCAGAGAGTCCCTTGTCCAATTACTTTTGGTCCCTTGAAAAAGAGGAGGCTATGCATTACAGAGCTATGATTCCTAAACCCTTTCTCCGATTTGGATGTGAAAACTCTCATATTGCAGCTGGGAGTGTGCACTTTCAGCCCATATTATATATATATAATTGTATTTCTGAACATGTTTTTGTAAACAGCTAAAATAACAAAACTTGTGTCACTGTCCAAATATTTCTGGACCTAACTGTGTATGTATGTGTTTATATATATATATATATATATATATATATATATATATATATATATATATATATATATATATATATATATATATATATATATATATATATATATATATATATATATATAATTTCACCTTCTTTCCCTAAGCTTCTATACAAGAAAAGAACTATGGGTATTCTTTTTCTCCCTTCCACATCCCTGCCATTGGTTGCACATTGTCATTTAGCAGACCCCATATAATTGATAATATTTATTATTGCATACACTGCCACAAACACCATACTGTGGAAACTCATGTGTTGGCATGACAAATGCTGCATAAAATACGCACTATTTATTTATTTATTTGTTTTATTCATTTCAATGTTATAGGGGGATTTGTTTTGTGGTTTGTTTGTTTTTTTGCCCACAATCATTTGAATGGTTGGGGAAAAAAAACAAAACACACTGATAGGACAGATATGCTGCGGATTTTGAAAACAAAAAATGTTTTTGGTTCATATCCTCAAGGAGAAAAAAAAACGAAAACAGCATCTCCATGAGTTTTCTGAGCTTACTGATTTTTCTGGTACTGTAAATTGCTGCAGACAATTCCCCCCCCCCCCCCCCCCCAGGTAAAAATCCAGAGCATGAACAAGCCCTTGAGCCTGTAGGGCGATGTTTACATGTACGATATGTTTTTCTTGCCCAAATTCTTCTGTTTTAAAAATAAACAACAAACGGAAAGCAGATGGGTTCCATGTAATCACTGGGGCCTCCTCTGCTTCTGTTTGAAACAAGACGGCCGAGGATTCTACACGGAACAGACAAATGGAAAACATAAAGTTACAGGAGAACAGAGGATGTGTTTCCATTTGTCGCCAGTAAACAGATATTGGAATCTGGGATGGAACCAAACTGCAAAGTAAATTCTGAATGTATTTAATTTTTTTAATTATTATTAATTAAAATAAAAATATATTATATAATAAAAAAAAAACTTTTTTAGCATGAACATCTTAGTGAGTTTTTCTTTTCTTTCTTGGAATATTTTTTGCTACAGATAGAGTGTGTGTATGTATATATAGATAGAGATATATATATATATATATAATGAAGAAAAAAAACCAAAACAAATAAATATTAAATATTATATATATATATATTTATTTTTTTTTTAAGTTGTATGTGATTTCATCAGCGAAAAGTTGCGGATCCGCTCCCCCATTGACTTACATTGGGCCGGATCGGATCCGGACTTCTGGGGCAACCCGTGACTGATCCGGATTATTAGCAACCTGCTCAACTCTAATAAAGTATCTATTCTTGGTCTGTTTTATGAATCTGAAATACTTGTAGTTGGAGTTTTGCTTATTTGTCTTTCACATTTTGCAAAAAATAGCGCCACCCCGGTGGCCAAAGCATCTCTGTTCTACACCATATATTATGTCCAATAAACAACTGTCTACTTTCCGTTGTTTACACAGCTCCAAGAAATTCTACAAAACTGCATAGACTACAATCTTTCACATTTACTGGCCTCATTTAGGCAAAATTCATGTATTTGTTGTATTCGCTGCTAACTGAGTTGTCAGATTTTAGTACATGCACAGGGTGGTTATCAATGTTATATCTTTCTTACCATTTCCCTCTTTTATCCAGCCACTACTTCCCACTGAACTTGCACCATTGCGCAGAATTGGATCTGGATCTATGGCACCACGGCTAAGACTGGGAAGTTCTGGAGTTACAACTGATATTCTGTTTTCCAGGAGGATGTCGGCCCATAGCTCAGGTACTGGATATATGCTGGTAAATGTCACTGTCTGCTTTGGAGGATCCTTTTGTTGAGCGTGTTGCCTGCATGGTGCAGCGCAAGAGGAACTCTGAAATTCTTCTGCCAAATTTCGGCTTAAGGGCTCATTCAGACGACCATTCCGTTTGTCCTGGTCAGTTCCTGGTTTTTTTGCAGACCCACGAACAGGACCATCTTTTCAATGTCTTTTGTGTAGGATCGGATGGTACACGGGAGCACTTCCGTGTGCATCCGATCCTACAAAAAAACACATCGGATGCCGCATGTCCGTTCCGATATTATGGAACATGTCCTATTCTGTTCCTTAATAACAGACCGTGACTCAATACGAGTCAATGGGCCCGTAAAATCCCCGGAAGCCGCACGGAAGCACTTCCGTGGACTTCCGTCGGGTGCCCCTGCAGTCTGTGTCCCTCTACAGCCGCAGCCCCGCAGCTACCCGCACTGCAATGTCAGCATATGCTCGCACTGTAGTGTGTCCCCAGCTGCCCGCACTGCAGTGCATCAACATATGTGTGCACTGCAATGTCAGCATATGCTGGCACTGCAGTGTCAGCAGCCGCGAGGATGATGAACACTGCCGTCGGGAGGTTAGTAAAGTTTATTACCTACAGTGATGAAGTCCTGCCCTCCTGACGTCAGCGCTCGTCACTGACAGCCGTGTTCTTACATCACCTCTCGGGGCGGTCCGAGACTGTGACTAGCGGTGACATCACGGGCCGCTCGCGATACTTGGTTTGTGAAGGCGGCGGTCATTGAACTCAGTGACAGCGCTGATGTCAGGAGTGCATCGATCACCGCAGGTAATGTACCTCCTGACAGCATCCCCTGCAGTAACCTGGGCTGACCTATTGATGTTAGCTCAGGTCACTGCACTGCTCTCCCAGCCAATGGGGAACATTATGTTCTCCATTGACTGGGACAGTGACTATGGTATGAATCGTCGTGGGATCCTCTTGGATTACACCAGACCTGGATTTGTTTGTTTTTTTTCTAATAAATTGGTGAAAGAGGGAATGTATTGGGGAGTGTTTTTTCAAATAAAAATGTTTCTTTTTTTTTTTTTTTTTTATTATTATTACTGAGTGGGTTGGTGATGTCAGATAGACGCTTGACATCACTAACCCCAGGGCTTGATGCCAGGTGACATTACACATCTGGCATCAATCCCATGTATTACCCCGTTTGCCACCGCACCAGGGCAATGGGATGAGTTGGGGCAAAGCACCAGGATTGGCACATCCAATGGATGCGCCACTTCTGGGGTGGCTGTAGCCTACTATTTTTAGGCTGGGGAGTGTCCAATAACGGTGGACCTCCCTAGTCAGAATACCAGACCACAGCTGTCTGCTTTACCTTGGCTGGTAATCCAATTTGGGGGGACCCCATGTTTTTTGTTTTAAATTATTTAATTTAAAATAACAGCGTGGGGTGCCCTCAGTTTTGGATTACCAGCCAAGGTGAAGCTGACAGCTGTGGTCTACAGGCTCCAGCCGTCTGCTTTACCCTAGCTGGCTACAAAAGATAGAGGGGACCCCACGTCTTTTTTTTTTTTTTGGCTAAATACAAGGCTAAGCACCCTTTAGTGCCACATGAAAGTCACAAAAGTGTGCCAGCTTAGAATATGCAGGGGGGTGGGACATTATATATGTCTTTCTCATCTATTATCTCTCTATCTATCCCTCTATTCATTCATCCCTTTATCTCTCGGTCTCTATATCTATCCATCTCTATATATCTACTTCTGTATTTATCTTTCTTGCTGCTTCCGATTTTTGCGGTAGGAAAAAAAAACGGAAGGCACACGGACCGTATGCGGAACGGATGTCACACGGGTGCATTCTGCATTCGTGAACAAAGGACCGTTTTTTGTGGCCCGCAAAAAATGAACGGTCATGTGAATGTAGCCTTAGGCCGGTTTCATACATCCCTAAAACATGGACCATCCTCTGATCTGAAGACCCTGCCAGACTGCTGCCATGTTTTCTGATCTGAACTTCCTACCTCATAGGCATTAGAAGTAGTTTGTCTCCCAACATTCGTGCCAGATATTCTGATCTGACATGTGAAACTGGCTTTAGAGCTCGTTTAGAGAAATGGATAACTAATCCCATGTCTAAAACGTGCCAGACTGCACACTGACTCATTATATCCCGAGGTCCCAACCCATATAGAGCCATGGTATTTGTGAAAGAAATGCCCTTTTCTGGTCTTTATATGGACTATAATAACCGGCTTACTGCGGTTCTCCTGAACTAGAATAGGCCATGCAGGCATATGAGATGAGGCAGCGTAACAATTTTTATCACAGAGGGTGTGAATGTGACTGGGTTCATGCTGGAGGAGGGCCCGCTGACTCCTATTTCAGCTGGATATGTATGCCAGGATGCACATTCAACTGAAATGTATTGCAGAGCAGAGACCCTATGGGTCTTCGCACCGCAATACATACCGCTGGCTAATCAGCGGTCGGCAGCTGATCGTGAGCTACAGGTGATGCATAGCAGTGACAACATACGTTACCCGTAACGGGCACTTGATGTCAGCTGCCAGGCTCTATGCTGGCTAGCAAAGAGTAAGTCATGGGAGTGAGGGAAGGTGAAAATGTCTGGGGTTTTTTCTTTTTTTTTTTTTTTATGCATTAGAGAACAGTGGCAGAATGGAGGACATATATACCAGGAAGGGCGACATGTATACCAGGAAATGGCCCAGGATGGGGGACCTATATACCAGTACAGGGGAAATGTATAGAAGGAACAAGCCCAGGATGGTGGACATATATACCAGAACAGGCAACATTTATACCAGGATGGGCGACATATATGCCAGGAAGGGGCCCAGGATGGGGAACATACATACCAGTACAGGGAAATATATAGAAGGAACAGGTCCAGGATGGTGGACATATATACCAGTACTGGGGAAATATATAGAAGGAACAGGCCCAGGATGGGGGACCTATATACCAGTACAGGGGAAATTGTATAGAAGGAACAGGCCCAGGATGGTGGACATATATACCAGAACAGGCAACATTTATACCAGGATGGGCGACATATATGCCAGGAAGGAGCCCAGGATGGGGAACATACATACCAGTACAGGGGAAATATATAGAAGGAACAGGCCCAGGATGGTGGACATATATACCAGAACAGGGAACATTTATACCAGGATGGGTGACATATATACCAGGAAGGGGAACATGTATACCAGGATGGGTGACGTGTACACTAGGATGGGGCCCAGGATGGGCGATGTGAGTACCAGGAAGGGGCCCAGGATGGGTGACATGTACAGGATGGGGGAGATTACTACATAATGGAGGGGCAACACGTACACTAAAAGTGCCTATACAGCTGACCAAAATGCAGGCAAGAGGTGCACATCTAAATCTTAGATTTGGGCCCATCGGACTCTATTTATGTCACTGATGAGATTGTAGGTTCGTATCATTAGACAATTGGTTTGAGGCAGCATTTTGGGATGTATACAGACCGTGACATACAGCCGCCCACACCTGACCTCACTCTCTACACTACAAGTTGTATTTCTACAGTAGTCTGTACTCCTATAATAGACCCCAAACTACAGACTGCCATACAGTAGGCTGTGCCTGGCGTGAACCCACACAGGACATTGTTAATTTATATAGTTCTATTTTATACTTAAAAAAAAAAATAAAAAAAAATGCAGCATTCATGAGCTAGTTGTTCTTTCTCTCCCGCAGGTTTCTATGAGACAAGTGACCTGGACTCCACATCTTCGTCGTGCTCTTCCCTCTGTAGCGACATCTCTTGTCACACTTCTGTTTCCTTGATGTCACCGCATAGAAGCTGTGCGATGAGACCCAGGTCTATAGATTGTAGTCTGGAAAGGAGAAAGGAGCTGCAAGGTGGAATGACACCAGCGAGGAGGCCAATGTCTGCAGGTAATGTACAGCAAGAACTCAGGGGTTTATGCACTTTTTTAAGTAAAGCACAAGATGGCTAAGAATGCAATCACACGTCTCAATTTGGGCTGCAATCCCTTAGCCGACCTCATGTTGACCTGAATGAACAATATATCTATATCTCTTTTTTTTTTTTTTTTTTTTTTTTTTTGTTTTCCCCACTCATGGTTAGTGGTTGGGTGAAGCCATTTATTGTCAAACTTCTGTGTTTTCTCTTTTTAAATCATAATGACAACCAAAAGCATCCAAATGACCCTGATCAAAATTTCACATACCCTGGTGATTTTGGCCTGATAAGGCTATTTTCACACATCAGGTTTTTGGCATCGGGCACAATCTGGCGAAAAAACTGATGCAACGGATCCGTTGAAAAAAATGGATCTGTCGCATCAGTTTTTTTCAATCAGTTTCCTCCGTTTTTCGATGGATCCATTGTGATACTGAGCATACTCGGTTTAAAACAACGCAATCGTCACTGTTTTGCGTTTTTTTTTTTTTGTTTTTTTGCCGTATTACGACAGATCCGGCTTTGGTAGGCAACCATTATCCAACACACCAGATCCGTCGGCGGCCGTTTTTTTAAGTTTTTCAACAAAACCCTTTTTCCTTTTTTCATTTTTTTTTTTCTTTTTTTTTTCTTCAGGCACAAACCTGAAGTGAATTTACATATGTTCTGGGCATGCCCAGAAACAAAAAAACGGATCAGTTGCCTGATTCCATATTGTATATTTGTATTTTTTTTATTTTTTACGGATGGCGACTGGTCTGGTGCCCATAGGCTACCATTGTGTAAAAAAAAAAAAAAAAGCCAGCGCTGGATCCGTCGCAATCCGTTTTTTTGCGGGACACAAAAAATGTTGGATGCTGCGTTCCTTCTGGCAGCCGCACACACCCGGCGCGTGCCGGATCAAAATGCAAGGCCATGCGGCACAATCCGGCTCAAACACTATGACGGAAAAACTAATCCGGTGCTGGATCCGTTTTTTCAAAAAACGCCAGATTGCGCATGATGGCAAAAAGTGATGTGTGAAAGAGGCCATACATGGTGTGTCGTCTTCGGCCACACACAACTTTTGCCGGATCCGGTGCATGCCGGATGAAACGCAACAACATGCGGCACAATCCAGCGCTAATACAAGACTATGGGGAAAAACTGATCCAGCGTCGGATCCGTTTTATCCGTTTTTCGCCGGATTGTGCCTGATGCCAAAAAACTAATGTGTGAAAGCAGCCTAACATGCACAGAAGTTGACGCAAATGGGTTTGAATGGCTAATAAAGGTAACATCCTCCCGGTGACCTGTTTACTTGTAGTGTGTGTGTGTGTGTGCGTGTGCGCATAAAAGCGGAGTGACTTTCTGGGGTCCAGACAGACTGTTGCATCTGTCATCCAGCCTCTGACGTTTGTGGATTGTGAATCATGGGGAAAGCACCCTGTAAACTTCGAGGGTGTGAAGTATTGAGACCGAAGTTCCTGTGTATCCTCAGCCTTTATTGATTGATTCATTGTCTTGTAAAAGTTTCGATTTGAAGAGTACATATATTAATTGCTTAAAGGTACACTGTTATTCTCTATTTACAGGGGCTCTGGACGGTTACTTTTTACGATCTCCTTCTCGATTTGATCTCGCACATACTTACGATGTGGCTCCTTGTGACTATCCGTTCTCCGGCACCCCTCCACTCTGTGTAATCCAGCAGCGTCGAAAAGCTGAGCGATATATTTGTAAGTTGGCCCTGAAGTTCCGCTGCAAACCGGGAGGATCCAATGTGCGCCCAGACCTCGGCCCACCACCAACTTCCAGACGTCCTGCTCACGCCTTGCGCGTTTCTGGTCGCCACGTTAGCTGCCCTTCTTCACCTCAAGTCCCTTCACTTTCTTCTAGCCTGGTGGATGTCCGAAAACACTCCACGGGGTCTTGGGGACGATTTCTTAGCCGTGTCATGCTTAAGAAGGACTCTAGGATTGCAGCCTCCGAGTTAAACCTTGACCAGTACGGGAAAAGCTCACAAGATCCTTTGCAAAGTCCGTCGCTGGCAGAGGGCCAGTTTCTGCGGGCAAAATCATTCCGAGATTTGCTGTCTGTTAACCCATTCAAGAGGAGCCAGAGGGGGCTGAACAAAGCGTGGTAGCTTTATAGTCCTCACCCACACAAGGCCTTTACATTGTTTTGTCTTGATATGTAAATATATATATAAATGGTTTATACTCTAATTAAACAAATTATAATGGTAGAAACAGGTTTTTTTTTGTTTTTTTTTTTATTTTGCCCCCCCCCCCTCCCATTTGTATAATAAATCTTTAATTATGCCTTGATCCGGAGGAGACCTCTAGACACTTTGATTGTATAAAACCTGCAACAAACCTTAATCGCGTGCAGTTGGGACATGCTCCTATGTAGCTAAAATGTTGCAAATTTTTCTGGCGCTTGTGTGCAAAAGGTCCGAAGCAGATAGAACCAGCTACAAAATCCATGGTGATGGGTGATCTGCAATGTATTAATTTATGCTGCAGATTTCATTTCTTGTAAGCCTAACTGTCTGAATGAGGCCTATGTGCCCATGTGGCTTTTTTTTTTCTTGCTTCTTTTAGGCCATGTGCGCACATTGCGTTCAATAATTCCGCAGCGTGTAAGTATTCCGCAGCGTGTAAGTCCCTGCATATGCGTAACAGAATGCAGCCGAAAAAGCTACATTCTGAGACTCATTCGGCAGAACGCAACGTGCGCACATTCCTGGAGAATTCATGCGTTCTGGATGCTTGCTCTGCCATAGACAGAGTGGGAAAAGCATCCAGAACACACATTTTTCACAGTACGGTACCACTCAGCTCTGCAGCATCCCCATAGACTTGCAGCAGAGCCGAGTGGGACCGCACTGTCAAGAAGAGCATGGCTGGCTGCGAGACAGTGCCGCGCGATCAGAATGAACTCGGATGAACTTCACCCGAGTTCATTGTGATCGCACGGCTGTGTGCTTGTGCCACAGCTTGATTTGCGGTCACACGTGAAGGACTCACCTGTGATCGCAAATCCCCTGAGTGACTGCAGTGAGCCGCGCGATCAGCTGTGCTCTCACTCGGGTTAGGCTAGCTTCACATCAGCGGTTTTTTGCCTTAAGGCAAAAAACCGCAAACTGCATGTTACAGGATCCATTTTTAAAGGAGAACGCATGCCACCGCTAGTGACCTGAACTTTTTTTTTTTTTTTTTTTTTTTTTTACTGGATCAGTCTACCGGATCCAGCAAAAAAACTGACTGTTAACTTGTGTTTGCATGCATTTGGGTGCTTTTTTTTTTTTTTTTTTTTTTTGCTTAGTTTTGACGGATCCGTTTTTATTCTCAGCAGCTATGTCAACTGCCATTCAGCTCTGCTACATGGCCACTGACAGCAGACACAGACAGAGCCGCACGATCAGAATGCAGTCGGATGAACTTCACCCGACTTCATTGTTATCCCGTGGCTCTGTCTGGGTGTTGCGTCCTGATTAGCGGTCACCCGTGAAGGATTCACTGGTGACCACTAATCCCCCTGAGTGACTGAAGTGAGCAGCGTGATTATCGCTGCTGTCACTCAGGTTATCCGCGGCCAGCTGGAGTCCTCCACCCGAGACCGCAACTCACCTGTGACTTAATCACTGTCACTCGGGCGACTTGCTGTCACAGTTGGAGGATCCAGGGTGGCTGCGAGTAACCCGAGTGATATCGCTGATCGCGCTACTCACCTCAGTTGCTGCGTGGAGCTGTCAGGAGCGGCGGTGTTCTTCTGCAGCTCCTGTCACCTTCATGTAGCAGAGCTGGATGCGACGCGGGACCTACGTGGATTAGGGCGGACATGGATGGGTTTTTGGGGCTTAATAAAGTGGTGAACGAGGGTATTTGTTCGTGTTTATTATTGCAAATAAAGGATTTTTTCACTGTGTGTGTGTTTATTAACTTTAAATTACAGGTTAATCATTGGGGGTGTCTCATAGACGCCTGCAATGATTAATCTAGGACTTAGTGGCAGCTATGGGCTGCTGCCATTAACTCCTTATTACCCCGATTGCCAACGCACCAGGGCAAATCGGGAAGAGCCGGGTAGAGTCCCAGAACTGTTGCATCTAATGAATGCAACAATTCTGGGCGGCTGCTGGCTGATATTGTTAGGCTGGGGGGCTCCCCATAACGTGGGGCTCCCCATCCTGAGAATACCAGCCTTCAGCCGTTTGGCTTTATCTTGGTTGGTTTAAAAATTGGGGGGGGACCGCACTTTTTTTTTTTTTGTTTTTTTTTTTTAATAATTTTACTGCACAGTATAGACACGCCCACCGGCTACTGGGATTGGTTGCAGTGAGACAGCTGTCACTCAACGTGGAGGCGTGTCTCACTGCAACAAATCATAGGCGCCGGGAAAGCAGGGAATACGAGATTTGAAAAAGCCGGCCGCTCATTATTCAAAGTGGAGAAGCCGCCAGAGCAGTGTGAACGCTGTGCAGTGCTGCGCCGGGGATCGGTGAGTATGAGAGAGGGATAGACCGACATGGACAGAGAGACCGACAGAGAGAGAATAGAGACTTAAAAAAAAAAAAGATAGTTAATACAATAGTTAGCTAAGGCCGGCTTCTCACTTGTGAGTTTCTCGCAGTAGTGCAATGCGAGAAATTCTCGCATTGCACTCGGACACGTTATTCAATAATTCAGCTCCCATCTGCAATTTTTTTTTTTTTTTCCCTCAGTCCAAATTGGACTGAGAAAAAAAATCACAGCAGGCTGCTTTTTGTAGAGTTTCTCGCAGAGTCTCTCCAATGCAACTCTATGGGAGCGTGAAAAAAAATGCATGTCACCCGGACTGGCACTCACACCATACTGGTGACATTCGTTTTTGTAAATACATTAATCGCATGTCTCTCAAAGCACTGGAAATGAGTGAGGTCTCACAATGTCTGTCAATTATAGAGATTGACAGACAATTTGAGACCTCACTCATTTCCAGTGTTTTGAGAAACATGCGATTGTCGGTCGGTCTCTCCATCTCTGTCTCTATTCTCTCTCTGTCGGTCGGTCTTTTTCTCTCTGTCCATGTCGGTCTATTCCTCCCCCCCCCCCCCCCCCCCCCTCTCTCTCATACTCACCGATCCCTGATCACCGGCGTGGTGCTGCACGGCGGTCACACTGCTCCGGCGACTTCTCTTTTGAAAAAGCCGGCCGCTCATTATTCAATCTCGTATTCCCTGCTTTCCCTGCCCACCGGCGCCTAAGATTGGTTGCAGTCAGACACGCCCCCACGATGAGTGAAAGTTGTCTCACTGCAACCAATTACAGCTGCCGGTGGGCGGGTCTATATCATGCAGTTAAAAAATAAATAAACTACATGGCTCTGTCTGTGGCTGCTGTCACCGGCCATGTAGCAGAGCTAAAGTGCAGATGACAGCTGCTGAGAAAAAAAAAAAGGATCACACACGCTCTGCTACCCTGGAAACAATTAAAAAAAAAAAAAAAACCATCGCACTTGCATTGCACACTGACCTAACGTGAACTAAAATCGGCCGAGTTTTTTTTTTCAGGCAACCCGGACCGATTTTACACGCATAGGTGTGTTTCCAGCCTAATGAAGAGATACATAGATATATAGATCGATAGAGAGATAAAGATAGATGCATAGAAATATATACATTATATATATATATATATATATATATATATATATATATATATATAGATATACAGTGCCTACAAGTAGTTTTTTTTTTTTTTTTAATCCAATCAATTTTTATTGTAGGAAGTTACATTACAAAAAGGAGAAATTCAGGTATCATTGGCAATAATACACAAAGAGAATAACGCTGTAACACATGGTAGTATCACCTTTGATTATGATTCACATTTCCTGTCACACCACCACCAATCATGTCTGATGCAAGTTGCAACTTTTTTTTAGGTTAATCAATACCCAATACGTATAGAGTCAACCTACCAATTTACTCTTTAATCCTCAAAGCGAGGGATCCAAACAACCAGAACCAGAGAGTTAAGGCCCCGTCACACACAGCAACATCGCTAGCAACATCGCTGCTAAGGAACAACTTTTGTGACGTAGCAGCGATGTTGCTGTGTGTGACATCCAGCAACAACCTGGCCCCTGCTGTGAGGTCATTGGTTGTTGCTGAATGTCCTGGGCCATTTTTTAGTTGTTGCTGTCTCGCTGTGAAGCACAGATCGCTGTGTGTGACAGCGACAGAGCAACAACTGAATGTGCAGGCAGCAGGAGCCGGCTTCTGCAGACGCTGGTAACCAATGTAAACATCGGGTAACCAAGAAGCCCTGTCCTTGGTTACCCGATATTTACCTTTGTTACCAGCCTCCGCCGCTCTCACTGTCAGTGCCGGCTCCTGCTCTGTGCACATGTAGCTGCAGGACACATCGGGTTAATTAACCCGATGTGTGCTGTAACTAGGAGAGCAAGGAGCCAGCGCTAAGCATTGTGCGCTGCTCCCTGCTCTGTGCACATTTAGCTGCAGCACACATCGGGTTAATTAACCCGATGTGTGCTGTAACTAGGAGAGCAGGGAGCCAGCGCTCAGTGTGCGCTGCTCCCTGCTCTCTGCACGTGTAGCTCCGTGCGGTGGTAACCAAGGTAAATATCGGGTTGGTTACCCGATATTTACCTTAGTTACCAAGCGCAACATCTTCCACGCGGCGCTGGGGGCTGGTCACTGGTTGCTGGTGAGCTCACCAGCAACTTGTGTAGCGACGCTCCAGCGATCCCTGCCAGGTCAGGTTGCTGGTGGGATCGCTGGAGCGTCACAGTGTGACATCTCACCAGCAACCTCCTAGCAACTTACCAGCGATCCCTATCGTTGTTGGGATCGCTGGTAAGTTGCTTAGTGTGACTGGACCTTAAGAAAGGAAGATAAAAGTAGTATTCAACCCCCTGCAGATTTAGCAGGTTTGATAAGATGCAAGTTAAGGTCCAGTCACACTAAGCAACTTACCAGCGATCCCAACAACGATAGGGATCGCTGGTAAGTTGCTAGGAGGTTGCTGGTGAGATGTCACACTGTGACGCTCCAGTGATCCCACCAGCAACCTGACCTGGCAGGGATCGCTGGAGCGTCGCTACACAAGTTGCTGGTGAGCTCACCAGCAACCAGTGACCAGCCCCCAGCGCCGCGTGGAAGATGTTGCGCTTGGTAACTAAGGTAAATATCGGGTAACCAACCCGATATTTACCTTGGTTACCGGCGCACGCAGCTACACGTGCAGAGAGCAGGGAGCAGCGCACACTGAGCGCTGGCTCCCTGCTCTCCTAGTTACAGCACACATCGGGTTAATTAACCCGATGTGTCCTGCAGCTACATGTGCACAGAGCAGGAGCCGGCACTGACAGTGAGAGCGGCGGAGGCTGGTAACAAAGGTAAATATCGGGTAACCAAGGACAGGGCTTCTTGGTTACCCAATGTTTACTGTGGTTACCAGCCTCCGCAGAAGCCGGCTCCTGCTGCCTGCACATTAGTTGTTGCTGTCTCGCTGTCACACACAGCGATCTGTGCTTCACAGCGGGACAGCAACAACTAAAAAATGGCCCAGGACATTCAGCAACAACCAACGACCTCACAGCAGGGGCCAGGTTGTTGCTGGATGTCACACACAGCAACATCGCTAGCAACGTCACAAAAGTTGTTCGTTAGCAGCGATTTTGCTAGCGATGTTGCTTAGTGTGACGGGGCCTTAAGTTAGAGCCTGCAAACTTCAAACAAGAGCAGGATTTATTAACAGATGCATAAATCTTACAAACCAACAAGTTATGTTGCTCAGTTAAATTTTAATAAATTTTCAACATAAAAGTGTGGGTCAATTATTATTCAACCCCTAGGTTTAATATTTTGTGGAATAACCCTTGTTTGCAATTACAGCTAATAATCGTCTTTTATAAGACCTGATCAGGCTGGCACAGGTCTCTGGAGTTATCTTGGCCCACTCCTCCATGCAGATCTTCTCCAAGTTATCTAGGTTCTTTGGGTGTCTCATGTGGACTTTAATCTTGAGCTCCTTCCACAAGTTCTCAATTGAGTTAAGGTCAGGAGACTGACTAGGCCACTGCAACACCTTGATTTTTCCCCTCTTGAACCAGGCCTTGGTTTTCTTGGCTGTGTGCTTTGGGTCGTTGTCTTGTTGGAAGATGAAATGACGACGCATCTTAAGATCCTTGATGGAGGAGCGGAGGTTCTTGGCCAAAATCTTCAGGTAGGCTGTGCTATCCATCTTCCCATGGATGCGGACCAGATGGCCAGGCCCCTTGGCTGAGAAACAGCCCCACAGCATGATGCTGCCATCACCATGCTTGACTGTAGGGATGGTATTCTTGGGGTCGTATGCAGTGCCATCCAGTCTCCAAACGTCACGTGTGTGGTTGGCACCAAAGATCTCGATCTCATCAGACCAGAGAACCTTGAACCAGTCTGTCTCAGAGTCCTCCAAGTGATCATGAGCAAACTGTAGACGAGCCTTGACATGACGCTTTGAAAGTAAAGGTACCTTACGGGCTCGTCTGGAACGGAGACCATTGCGGTGGAGTATGTTTCTTATGGTATTGACTGAAACCAATGTCCCCACTGCCATGAGATCTTCCCGGACCTCTTTCCTTGTTGTCCTTGGGTTAGCCTTGACTCTTCGGACAAGTCTGGCCTCGGCACGGGTGGAAACTTTCAAAGGATGTCCAGGCCGTGGAAGGCTAACAGTAGTTCCATAAGCCTTCCACTTCCGGATGATGCTCCCAACAGTGGAGACAGGTAGGCCCAACTCCTTGGAAAGGGTTTTGTACCCCTTGCCAGCCTTGTGACCCTCCACGATCTTGTCTCTGATGGCCTTGGAATGCTCCTTTGTCTTTCCCATGTTGACCAAGTATGAGTGCTGTTCACAAGTTTGGGGAGGGTCTTAATTAGTCAGAAAAGGCTGGAAAAAGAGATAATTAATCCAAACATGTGAAGCTCATTGTTCTTTGTGCCTGAAATACTTCTTAATACTTTAGGGGAACCAAACAGAATTCTGGTGGATTGAGGGGTTGAATAATAAATGACACTCTGAATTAACTTTTCACAATTTAAAAAAAAAAAAAAAAAAAAAAAAAGAAATAACATTCTTTTTTGCTGCAGTGCATTTCACACTTCCAGGCTGATCTACAGTCCAAATGTCACAATGCCAAGTTAATTCCGAATGTGTAACCCTGCTAAATCTGCAGGGGGTTGAATACTACTTGTAGGCACTGTATATAGATAGGAAGTAAGCAAGATTATGGAAAGACATATATATATATCGATAGGTTGATTTTTAATTTAAATAATTAAAAAATAAAAAAAGGAAAGTTTGATTGCTATAAATATAGAGATAGATGAATATTGATATAATGTAAAATATAAATATTTAATTTACCTTTTAAAATTCTATTTTGAAATATATATTTGAATAAATATATAAATGTATATTATAGATTTTTTTTTTTTGTATAAAGAATTTGAAGAATTTAAAAGATAACTATGTGCTTCAGACCATGTTTTCCACGGGAAAAAGGATCATTCCTGCCGCATACAACCGAAAGTGAGAAACCAGAATCCGGCGCCCATTGAAATACATTGCAGCTACTGCTGCAATGTACAGGAACCGGTGAGCTGCAGTTTTTGGTCGGAGGCAAAAAACGCTACATGTTGCATTTTTGAAACAGGATAGGATCCAGACACTGCCACATGCAAACGGATGCAAATGCATGTTGCCGCTGGTCCATTGACATTGCATTGAGCAGACAATGGATCCGGCAACATGTGTTTTGCGTTTTTCTGCCGACCGGCAGAAAAACGCTGATGTGAAGCTAGCCTTACCCGTGGCCACAGCTGCAGTCCTCCACCTGAGAGTGGTGGCCGCGAGTAACCACAGTGACAGCACAGCTGATCGCGCGACACTTCAGTTGCTGCATGGAGCTGACAGGAGCGGCGGTGTTCTACTGAAGCTTCTGTCAACTTCCGATGTAGCAGAGCTGAAAGCGTCATGGGACCTTGCGTGGATTACGTCGGACCTGGAGGTGTTTTTGAGGGGTTATTAAAGTGGTGAAAGAGGGTATTTTCTTTGTTTTTTTTGTCTATCATTCCAAATAAAGGATTTTTTTTGGATGTGTGTGTTTATTTTCTTTAACTTACAGGTTAATCATGGAAGGTATCTCGGGGAGACACCTGCCATGATTAACCTAGGACTTAGTGGCAGCTATGGGCTGCTAACATTAACTCCTTGTTACCCCGTTTGCCACGGGACCAGGGAAATTCGGGATGAGCCGGGTAAAGTCCCGGGACTGTCGCATCTAATGGGCGGCTGCTGGCTGATATTGTTAGGCTGGGGGGCTCCCCATAATTTGGAGCTCCCCATCCTGAGAATACCAGCCTTCAGCTGTGTGGCTTTACCCTGGCTGGTATTTAAATTGGGGGAACCGCACGTCGTTTTTATTTTTGTTTTTTTTTACTGCTCGATATAGACACGCCCACTGGCGGCTGTGATTGGTTGCAGTCAGACAGCTGTTACTCAGCGTGGTGGCGTGTCTGACTACAACCAATCATAGGCGCCGGAGGGTGGGGGAAGCAGAGAATGATGATGGTTTAATGAGCGGCCGGCTTTTTCAAAACAGAAGCCGCCACTGTGTGACCGCCGGGCAGCACCGCGCCGGTGATCGTGGTTCGGGGAGTATGAGAGAGGGGGTGAGAGGGAGAGACCGACATGGACAGAGAGAGAGATGGAGACATAGAGAGAGACACCGACCGACAGAGAGAAAGACAAAAGACCTACCTTTGTTATGTTAAAAAAAAAAAAAAATGCGGATCGCAACAATAATACAATGCAAGCGCACTGCTTAACATTTTGGCAGCGATTTTCTACAACTCATTGATTTCAATGTTCTTAAAACGCTGCCAAAATGGCAAAAACAATTGACATGCTGCTGCTTCAAACGCAGAAATTTTGACAAATTTTTGAAAATCAAAACGCTGGGTTTCAAAAAGCATCGTGCGCACAGAGTTTGCATGATTCTTATAGACCTTGCTGGGGAATCAGAACGCATGCATTTTGTCAATGACACAGTGCAGTTGTAAACGCAGCCAAAACGCAGAAAAAAACATAAAGTGCACACATAGCCTAAATCACTAAAAGCAAGGAAAAAGCATCCCAGCAAAGTGTGAAAATCGTAACTAGCTGAGCACACACTGCATATTTTTTTTCTTGCAGATTTCATTGTGAAAAAAAAGTAGCATGTCAATTGTGCATGCATTTTGTGCATGGTGTGTGAGGTTCTCTGTAGCTCAGTAACCCAGGGTCGTCGTCCTTGTGGCAGCAATCGGTTCCCTGTGATCGAATTCCAGGGACCTGATCACCAGGGATAGGTAGGAGATCAATCTCCTTGACTTATGAATGCTGCGATCGGAAGCGACACGGGCATCGCTCCGGGTAGTGAGAGCCTAGTGCTGGCTGTCACATCAACCGGAGACCCGGTGGCGATTGCAGGGGTACAGCACCTGAACCCCCTGATGATCATGACTAAAGAAAGCACAAGAAGCATGAATAAAATGCATATGAAATTGTGCAAATGCAATAAAATAATTAGCATTTTTATTTTTTCCTGACAAAACATGCTTTGTGTGCAGAAAAGAAGCATGTAAAAAAGCAATGTGGGCACATAGCCTTAGTTTTCTTATCTGTTTTTTTGTGGGTTTTTTTTTATTTTCCCCCACATGGACCCATAGGCTTGTTGCATTATTGATTTTTTGATGGCACACTTGGCTCAAAATTGGATATGTCCTGTGATTTTTGCACTGACCACATGGTCCAAGGAACAAATCTGATGTGAACCGCTTCAGAGGTACAAGTATTATTCATGGAAAAACTGACATTTACCGTATTTTTTGGACTATAAGACGCACCGGACCAGAAGACGCACCCTTGTTTTAGAGGAGGAAAATAGAAAAATAAAATTTTTGAGGATCTGCTACTGACATTGTATGGGGGGGGTCATTTAAAAAAACAAAAAAAAAACAAAAAAACAAAAATGGCGTGCAGTTCCCCCAATTTTGATAACCAGCCAACATAAAGTCTCACAGCTGGAGGCTGGTATACTCAGGCTGGGCAGACTCACGTTAAGCCTAAAAATATCAGCCAGCAGCCGCCCAGAATTACCGCATCCATTAGATGTGACAGTCCTGGGACTTTTCCCAGCTCATCCTGATTGCCCTGATGCAGTGGCAATCGGGGTAATAAGGAGTTAATGGCAGCAGCCCATAGCTGCCACTAAGTCCTAGCTTAGTGATGGCAGGTGTTTATGAGACGCTGATGATGATGCGCGGGGGAGCAGTGAATACAGCCGCACATGATCACTCCAGGCTGTAGTTGCCTGGGGTGATCACGCGGGCCGGCTCTTTAGTATGCACGCATCCCCTGCCCATCATCCTGCCCACGTGTCAGCGCCGGCTTCAGGGCTGAGAGATGATGGGTGTGCATATGAAATGAGCGGGCCCACGTGGTCAGGGTAGCGCTGCTACAGCCTGCTCCTTCCTCTGATGACCCGCTCCACCGCACCCGCCTTCACCCACTCTACCGCACCGAAGCCATCTGACTATAAGACGCACCCCCCACTTTCCCCAAAAATTTTGGGGAAAAAAAAGTGTCTTATAGTCCGAAAAATACGGTAAATGAGGCCTAAACCTATGTTCACACACTGCATCTTTTACTGCATTTTTGGTGCATTTTTGAGGTCACAAACATGCACCTAAGCGCATGCATTTCCTTCCCCCAGCAAAATCTATGAGATTTCTATTTTGCTGTGTACACTGGGCATCTTGTTTTGGCTGCGTTTTTGAAGATGCAGCATGTCAATTCTTCTTGCGTTTTTGTGCCATTAAATCCTTTGCGCAAAACGTGGCAAAAAACGCATGCGGGTGCATTTTTTGGGGCTGAAAATGCTGCATCTTTGTGGTTAAAAGATGCAGTGTGTGAACATAGTCTAATAATTTGGAGGATGAAATTTTGTAACAAAATCCTCAAAAAAAAAAAAGAATACACAATATTCACATGTGACCAGTAGTTTGTTTTTGGTTGGCTTTTTTTTTTCTCCCCATAATGACACCATCTGCTCTATCCTGCCCCCTGCCATACACAAGGCGGCTGTCAAAGAACCAACATACAGAGTGTTAACACCTCGTTACTAGCAGGCAGAGACTGGTGGTGTGAATGACAGGGCCATCGTGCTACTTAACCCAAAAATAAGCCACATTCACACTGACCGTAGCAAAAAAAACAAAAACCCTGAAGACATCTGATACCAGACAGGCAAATTATCCCTGCAACAGCTGATGTTGTCCCTGCTGTCCTGTTAGTTTATTCCCTCCAATGTCTGGACCTTTAAAATATTACCATCCTGATTCCTCATACACCTTAGGCTGCTTTCACACCTCCGGTTCTAAAACCTATGCAACGGATGCGGCGGCAATATGCAAAGGATGCGGTAAGTTTTTAACATGCGGCCCGCTTGCGGCAGGCTACTGAGCATGTGCAGTGGAAAAAACCGCATGCGTCGGCCGGATGCGGTTTTTGCTGCAGGACACCGTATGCGGCGTCCATAGGCATGCATTGCAAATCGTACCGCATCGGCCGGATGCGTTTTGTTTTTTTTTTTTTTTGCCGGACAAAAAAACGTGCCAGGCAACGTTCCATCCGGCCGCCGCATCGGCTAAATCTGCTGCGTGCGGCAACAAACGGACGGAACGCAAGGCCATGCGGCACAATACAGCACTAATGTAAGTCTATGCAAAAAAACCGCAACAGGCGGCAAAAAAAACGGTTGCGGTTTTTCTGCAAAGCGCCGGATTGTGCCGCACAGCAAAAACCGGATGTGTGAAAGCAGCCTTTGATGGTCCTCTGGTCACGTCAACTTTCATCTAATGATTATTTGGACCCAATAGGGATTAAACAAAAGAAATATGAGAAGCTCACCGCGTAGCTTGGTTCAGAGTTGGAGAAAATGGTCACCGTTGGGTGTCGGTACCGCTGGTGAACACAGCAATCCTGTGCAAAGATAGATGGCATGAATAAGGGCTCTAGTTGCCAAAAACGCGTCAGGTTTTAATATGGATCTTATTTGAATTTTAATTAACTTCTGTTTAATTACTGGATGGTTTATGCTGAAGACCCCCCTCCTCCCCGAATCATCAATTATTCCCTTTCTCCAAGCCTGTAAATAACAGCATGGCCCTCAAGCTTGTAAAGTGCAAAGCACTACTGTTTACAGTCCCAGACTCTGCTGGGACTGTAAAAAGCAGCATTTTATTACCATGGATTTGCATAAAACCAAGGCAAAGCCATAGCTAAAAAATGCAAAAACGCTCAGTGAGATCATAGCCTTTTTTTGTTTTTGCTCCCGCATCTGAGAGCAGCATAAATGTAGAGACAGAGATCCTGATTCCAGAGATGTGTCACTTACTGAGCTGTTTGATAAAATCAATGTTTTCTCTGCTGCAGATCTAGCAGTTATACAGAGCTCATGAATATGCTGGACTACCTGCAGCACGCCAACTAGTCCTGTAATGATAATCTCCTGCTGATTAAACTGATTATATCGAAACTACACTAAGCCGCCTAGTAAGTGACACATTGCTGGATTCAGAGTCTCTGCTCCTACGTTATGATGCTCTCAGGTTAGGCGGCAAAAAAATGGTGACAGGTTCACTTATGGGTACGCTCACACGAGCATATGAATCGGACGAGTGCAATGTGAGAATCTCTCATTGCACTCGGACCAACGTTAGTCAATGAGGCAGAGCAGTTGGTCAGGTTTTTTTCTCATACAGATTCTGGATGAGAAAAAAGTTGCAACATGCTGCGATTTGCTACCCAAGTTGTCCGAGACTCGTCAATGGGTACGAGAAAAAAAAAACTGACGTCACATGGACCATCCTAGTGACATCAGTTTTTTTTTTTATAGGATTGTATCATGTAGGAGAGAACACTGTAAATGGTCCTGTAAATGACAATCACTAATAGCTGCTGAGAGAAAAAAAAAAATGACTGCACACTGACAACACACGGATGACAAGTAAGAAAAATATCGTCCTACTCTCCTGGATGAGAATGGCACCGTCTTTTCATACGTTCGTGTTAGTCCAGCCTAATGGAGTGAATTCCTATTTTATATGAAGTAGTCACCTTTTGTAAAATAAAAATAAGACCTACTCCCTTTCCATACCAGCTCTGTTCCAGTTATTTTGGTGTTCAGTCTCCTGGGGCTTGTGTGACATTGACTGTAGGGCTCACATAGCATAACAAGGAGCAGCCACCATTGGGCTCCTAAACTCTTTGACATTTTTCAGAAAAATGATAGCACAGCTGCCCAATAGTGTCTTATTGTCAGCAGAGGTCATTGGGCATTATGCCATGTGAGATGTGGCACCAATATGGCTGGAGTGGCAACGATGGAGGAGGCAAGTATGTTTTTCTAGTTTACACACATGTCTAATTGAATTAAAAAGGGGTTGTCTTAACACAGCCACAGTTCTAAATATACACACTGTGTGTGTGTGTGTGTGTGTGTGTGTGTGTGTGTGTGTGTGTGTATGTATGTATATATATATGTATATATATATATATATATATATATATATATATATATATATATATATATATATATATATATATATATATATATATATATATATATATATATATATATATATATATACACACATGCATACATATACACACACACGCTTTGGTTGTTAGTAGTGATGGACGAGCGCCACAGCTCTTTACTCAATTAAGCCTCGGAGTTTGAAAATGCTCATATTTTGCCTCCGACTTCCATTTTACTCGGTACTAGAGGTGCGTCGGAGAAACCTGATGATTAATCGAGCAATGGCGGCCACGCTCGCCCATATCTACTTATCCATCTGTCCTGACGCTGTTCTTTTAGTTTCGTAGAATTTCACTTAACCTTTTTATTACCCTTAACCTTCGTTTTTGCTTCTCCTCGCCTTCTTCCAAGAGCCATAGTTTTCTTCTTTTTTTTTTTTTAACCTTTCCATCAACAAAAGTATGAGGGTTGTTTTTTTTTTTTTTTTTTTTTAATAGAATCTGTATTTCTAAATGAGATCATTCATTTGGACATGCAATATCCTAAAAAAAAGTCAGATGCAATGGTGAAGAAAATGCAACACCATTTATGTGATAAAATGCACCTGAGAAATGTTTCTCCAGGTTAGTGTGATTAGTCAATACTGAACTTGCATTGTTTTTTTTGTTTTTTTTTCTCTTATCGGAAATTTGTAAAAAAAACCCAAAATTGTTTTTTTACTTTGTGCTACCATTTTCCATAAGATTGAATTTTTTCTTTATCAATTTGTGGTACATACATTTTGATAGTTTATTCTGTTTATTTAGGGACTACAGAACAGGAGAAGGACTTGGAGATTCTGGTTACAAATAAGCCGATATAACCAGGCCGCAGCTGATAGAATAGGAACAGAATTAGAAAAAAAAACATTGGAGAGTGTCCCATTAAAATGTAACTTTTAATACCTTAAAAAGTCAAAGACCGTAACATTCACAAAAAAACAAAAAATTGGATCCAGCAGTGTATAATAGCACAAAAACCAGGTGGGAGAGTTAGAATATACACTGGCCCTAAGTAAGCCCTGTTGGAATCGCTCCCTACCTAGCAATGGAGGGTATAACGCCCTAAAGGTTCTTGCGCCCCCATTCACCGATGGGAAACCCTATATAGCCCTGTTCGGCCCTGCAGATTTAAAAAAAAAAAAAAAAAAAAAAAAAAAAAAAAAAAAAAAAAAAAAAATCACACCAAAAAATAATAAACAAAAGACCACCATCTAAATAGATGGAAGGTCAACAAAACTTATCTGGTGACAGCTTTGTCCAGAAGTGGTGTCCCGACTCGTTTCCTCCCAGATGTAGCCGGTGATGCCCTCTTGCACCATTTATCTGACGTCTCAGGGATATCGCTGCATTGGCTCCAGAATCCCTGACTGTCCCCTGATGAATCCCGGCTACATCTGGGAGGAAACGCGTCGGGATGCTACTTCTGGACAAAGCTATTATCAGATAAGTTTTGTTGACTTTCCATCTATTTGGATGGTGGTCTTTTGATATGTTTTTGGGACATTGTCTTTGAAAATTTACCAGATAAGTTTTGTTGACCTTCTATCTATTTAGATGATGGTCTTTTGTTTATTATTTTTTGATCTGTGCAGGGCCGAACAGGGCTATATAGGGTTTCCCGTCGGTGAATGGAGGCGCCAGAACCTTTAGGGCGTTATACCCTCCATTGCTAGGTAGGGAGAGTTTCCATTAGGTCTTACTTAGGGCCAAGTGTATATTCTATCTCTTCCACCTATTTTTTGTGCTATTATACACTCTGCTGGATCCAATTTTTTGTTTTTTTGTGTGAATATTATGGTCTTTAACTTTAAAGATATTTATTAAAAGCTACATTTTAATTGGACACTCTCCAATGTATTTTGTTTTTTTTTTTTTTTTTTTTTCAGCACTCAATGTAAAGCAGCAGCTGCAAAAGCAAACACGATTTTAGGGCTCGTGCGCACGTTGCATAAAGTCACTTTATTACTCTGCGTATTGCACTGCAGTGTAAATGCATGCATTCTGCGTCCCCTGCACAATCTATGAAGATTATGCACAATCCATCCGCACGCTTTTGTTTTTTTTTTTGGTTTTTTTTTAAATGCAGCGATTTGTATGCTAAAATTTTGACCCAAATCCGTGCGTTCAAAAAAGCAGCATGTCAATTATTCCATGCACTTTGGATGCAGTTCCCGCTCTGTCTATGTGGGGGCAGCATTCTGAGCACATGAAATCAGGATTTATTCTGCTGAAACACTGCATCCATTACACAGTATTTCTGCAGTGATTTGAAGCACACATGCACTGCCAAATCACTGCAGAAAATTCTGCATTTACATGCACACAGAGCCTTAGGCTATATAAAAAAGTTAGATATGTTTAGCTTAGAAAAAGAAAAAAACAAACAAAAAAAACGACGTCTCAGAGGTGATCTCATTTATATGTATAAATACATGTGTGGTCAATATAAAGGACTGGCACATGACTTATTTCTTCCAAAGACAATACTAAGGACCAGGGGCACTCACTGCGAGTGGAAGAAAAGCGATTCCGACAGCTAAATAGGAAAGGGTTCTTTACAGTTAGAGCAGTCAGACTGTGGAATGACGACCACAAGAGGTAGTAATGGCTGATACGATAAGGGCTCGTGCGCACGTTGCGTAAATGCATGCATTTATGCTGTGTATTGCACTGCAGCGTAAATGCATGCGTCCCCTGCACAGTCTATGAAGATCGTGCATGATATGTGCGCACGATGCTTTTATGAATGCAGTAATTTGGGTGCTAAAATTTTTACCCAAATCCGTTCATAAAATGAGCATGTCAATTATTCCGTGCACTATGGATGCAGCTCCCACTCTGTCTATGGTGGGGGGGGGGCAGCAGCCAGAGCGCATGAAATCTGCTTTTCTTGTACAAAAAAACTGCATCCATTATGCAGTGTTTCTGCAGCGATTTGAAGCGCACATGTGCTGTCAAATCGCTGCAGAATATTCTGCAGTTACGTGCGCATGAGCCCTAACAGCTTTGAAAAAAGGGCTGGATGGTTTCCTCAGTATACAACATTGTCAGCTTTAAAGGGAACCTGTCAGCAGAAATGTCCCCTAAAACCTCACAGATTCCCCCTCTGCAGCTCCTGGGCTGCATTCTATAAAGGTCCCTGTTATGATTGTGGCCACTTTCTGACCTAAAAAAAGTGTTTATAAAGTTGTACCTTTTTTGCTTCTGATTCTGTAAATCTGTCACGGGGGCGGTCTGCCTGATGGCCGTTATTCTGCCCCCTGGTCCTGTATGCCGCCCCCATCGCTGATTACAATACTTCTGGACACCGCCCCCTGCTCCATCCATCGCCGCGCATGCCCAGTGCCCATCTCTCGGGGATGAGCACTGTGCCTAGCGTCACCGCTGGTGACGTGCACGCAGGGTTAAGATTATGGGCGGTGCTGTGATGTTTATTCCTAAGCAACCGCCCATAATCGCGGGGCCGCGCTTTCCCCCTCGGCCTGCTTCGTTCTGCGCAAGCGCGCTGCTGCTGACCCCCACGTCACCTCCTTCCCATCTTGCCCCGAGGGGGAAAGCGCGGCCCCGCGATTATGGGCGGTTGCTTAGGAATAAACATCACAGCACCGCCCATAATCTTAACCCTGCGTGCACGTCACCAGCGGTGACGCTAGGCACAGTGCTCATCCCCGAGAGATGGGCACTGGGCATGCGCGGCGATGGATGGAGCAGGGGGCGGTGTCCAGAAGTATTGTAATCAGCGATGGGGGCGGCATACAGGACCAGGGGGCAGAATAACGGCCATCAGGCAGCCCGCCCCCGTGACAGATTTACAGAATCAGAAGCAAAAAAGGTACAACTTTATAAACACTTTTTTTAGGTCAGAAAGTGGCCACAATCATAACAGGGACCTTTATAGAATGCAGCCCAGGAGCTGCAGAGGGGGAATCTGTGAGGTTTTAGGGGACATTTCTCATGACAGGTTCCCTTTAAATGATTTAGTGTTGAAATTTGTAATTTGTGGAAGACGGTTGAAGTAGATGGACCAAGGGCTTTTTTCAACCTTTGTAACTATGTGCCTTTTAAATGCCTGTTTGATATTGACAACATCTAAATGGTTAATAGCTGCAGCCAGAGCTCAGCTCCAGCCATGACTGTGAGGTGACACTTATCGCCATGTAATATAGCCGCCATCTACTGTGAGTGGAGGAGGCTCTGCTCCCGTCTCCCCCTCCACACTTGCAGACTTCTACCCAGAACGTTTATTCACATCCTAATGTGTGAAATATTTAATCTTAGGAGAATCTACGGCCTTATACACTTCCCAATTCATCCTGCTAATTACCATATCTATGCACGATTCTGCTAAAACGTGGACCAGTCATGTCAACAAATATCATACCCGAATAGTGCAGGCTGCAATTTGTTAGTGTGCACTGGCAGCACATAGACTAATAGCTCGTTCAGACGAGTAGTATTATGTGCCCATGTTGCGTTTTTATGTGTGTTTTCATGTTTTGGCAGGTAAAAAAAAAGTCACATTTTTTATTGCGCGTTCCCCCCCCCCCCCCATGCTTCTTTTTGTATGTTTTTTAATCGTGGTGACCACAGGGGGTTCAGGTGCTGTACCTACGCCCGCGATCGCAGCTGGGTTTTCGGCTGATCTTACAGTCAGGACCTGGCTCTCACTGCCCGTGCTGCTCTCAGCATTTTAACACCCTGAATACTGCGAGCAGTGCAATCACAGCATTCAGAAGGCAAGGAAAGAGATTTCTTAGCTCTTCCTGTCGATCGGTTCCCTGCAATCTGATCACAGGGACCCGATCGCTTCCATTGTAAGCCTAGGTCGTCACCATGACAACCCCAGGTTACTGAGCTCCAGAGAGCCTCACACACCATGCTGGTTGCACAGTGTGTGAGGTAAAGTTCTGCGTTATAATCCCCCTTAGTGATAAAGCATTGCAGGGAGATTATAGAAACACAGGAAATACACGCAGAAACAATTGACATGCTGCTCCTTTTTTCAGCAATAAAATCTACAAGAAAAAAAAAATCAGCGTGTGCACAGCAAGTCACAATTCTCAGACTTTACTGGGATGGGAAGGGAAAACAAAAAAATAAAAAAATGCAACGTGGGCAAAAGGCCTTAACCTGGCTTTTAGGTGTCCATACAATCTTTTTACAGAGCTAAAGTTCTGAAGTTCTACCTACAGAAAAGGATTTTTTTTTACCTATTGCCCTAATGGCTGACTATATTTGCTTCCAAGAGACTCTGCCTCTCTAACATGCTCTTTTTACACCGTCATGTGACTTAAAGGGAACCTGTCACCAGTTTTTCGGCCGTTAAGCTGCGTCCACCACCATTGGGCTTTTATATACAGCATGTATATAAGAGCCCAGGCCGCTGTGTAGAATGTAAAAAATGGATTTTTGTATACTCACCGTAAAATTGTTTTCTCTTAGCCATCATTGGGGGACACAGGACCATGGGTGTTATACTGCCAATCCATAGGAGGACACTAAGTAGATGCAAAAGCATAGCTCCTCCTCTGCAGTATACACCCCCTGGCCGGGCCAGGCAAGCTCAGTTTTAGTACACAAGCAGTAGGAGAAAAGCCAGTAAAAACGTACCTCAACAGAGGAACATCAGAAAAGAAGAGTCATAACCAAATAAGGTACTGAGAGAACCAAGGCCCAACAGGGCAACAGGGTGGGTGCTGTGTCCCCTAATGATGGCTATGAGAAAACGATTTTACGGTGAGTACACAAAAATACGTTTTTCTCTGACGCCTCATTGGGGGACACAGGACCATGGGACGTCCTTAAGCAGTCCATGGGTGGGAAAAATAAAAACAAGAAACATAAAAGAAGACAACGCAACCCAAGGACTAGGAACCAGCCCCAGACAGCCTGGAGCACCTACTGAGAGAAGGTGCTCTACTGCCGTTTGCAGAATTGTCCTACCCAGATTTGCCTCAGCTGAAACCTGGGTATGGACTCTGTAATGCTTTGAAAACGTATGTAGGCTAGTCCAGGTCGCAGCCTTACACACCTGTTCCACTGAAGCCTGATGCCGAATGGCCCACGAAGTGCCAACTGCTCGTGTGGAATGAGTCCGTAGCCCACTAGGAATGGGCTTGAGTTGTAAGAGGTAGACTTCCTGGATCGCAGAGCGAATCCAGCGAGCCAGAGTCTTTTGAAGTTGCCTGTCCCTTCTTAGGCCCCTCAGGAATGACGAACAAGAGTTCGTTTTCCTAAAGGGGGCTGTCCTGGATATGTAATATCTGAGAGCTCTGACGAGGTCTAACGAATGCAGAGACCTTTCCACCCTATGAACTGGGTGTGGACAAAAGGAAGGCAGAACAATGTCCTCGTTCAAATGAAACTAGGTAGGAACCTTTGGAAGAAAATCCGGAAGGGGGCGCAGAACCACCTTGTCCTGGTGAAAAATCAGAAAAGGCTCGCGGAAAGAGAGTGCTGCTAGCTCCGAAACCCATCTGATGGACGTAATTGCCACCAGGAACGTTACCTTCCAGGACAGAAAAGCAAGGGAGGATTCCTTGAGAGGTTCAAAGGGGGACCTCTGGAGACCGTCCAGAACGAGATTGAGGTCCCATGGTTCCAGCGGCCGTTTGTATGGGGGAACTAGATGGGAAACGCCCTGGAGGAAGGTCTTGACCTGCGCTTTTTGAGCCAGGCGGCATTGGTAGAAGATTGAGAGCGCTGAGATCTGCCCTTTAAGGGAACTGAGAGCGAACCTGCAGAAAATCGAGAATTCTGGGGATGGCCTGAGGCAGAGGCTAGACGTTAGTTTCCCTGCACCATGAAAGGAAGATTTTCCACGTATGGTGGTAAATGCGGGATGAAGCAGGCTTTCGGGCGCTGATCATGGTGGAGATAACCGCGGGGGAGAATCCTACTCTTGATAATACCCAGGTCTCAATGGCCATGCCGTCAGCTTCAGGGCTCTGGAGTTCTGATGGGAAATGGGCCCTTGTGTCAGCAAGTCTGGGATGTCTGGAAGGCACCACGGTACGTCTACGAGCATTTGTACTAATTCGGCGTACTAGGTGCGCCGGGGCCAGTCCGGTGCTATCAGTATCACCGGGACTCCCTCTGCCTTGATTTTCCTGATTACCCGCGGCAGCAGAGGTAGGGGTGGAAATATGTAAGGCAGGCGGAAGTGGAGCCAGGAGCAGACTAGAGCAGACTAGAGCATCCACGCCGATGGACTGCGGATCGCGTGACCGGGCTATGAACGCGGGTACCTTTGCGTTCAACCTTGAGGCGATTAGATCCACGTCTGGTGTACCCCAGAGAGTGCAGATGTGTAGGAACACTTCTGGGTGGAGAGACCACTCTCCGGCGACCAGGCCTTGGCGACTTAGAAGTCTGCTGCCCAGTTCTCTACTCCCGGTATGTGTACCGCTGATATCACTGACCCTGTCGATTCGGCCCAGCTGAGGATCCTGTGGGCCTCGAGATAAGCTGCCTTGCTGCAGGTGTACCCCTTGGCGATTGATGTAGGCTACAGCTGTCGCATTGTCCGATTGGACTCGAATCTGATGACCCGCTAGCAGAGGGCAGAATGCCCCGAGAGCAAGGAAGATCGCGCAGATTTCCAGGATGTTTATGGGTAGGGAAGACTCTTGGGGCATCCAACGTCCTTGAGCAGTGTGGTGCCGGTACACTGCTCCCCAGCCTAGGAGGCTGGCGTCCGTGGTCAGAACCAGCCAGTTCACTGGGAGAAAAGATCTCCCCTTCGATAGGGATGAGGACCGAAGCCACCAGCGGAGTGCGTACCTGACTGAAGGCGTCAGGTGAAGATGTCTGTCCGGGGAGAAGGGGCTCTTGTCCCAGGCCGCTAGAAGGGCTAGCTGCAGTGGGCTGAGGTGCAGTTGAGCAAAGGGTACTGCTTCCATAGCCGCCACCATCCTGCCGAGCACCTTCATGCTGAATCGATTGGAGCGAGACGGAGGACGTAGAAGGCAGCGTACCGCTCGTTGAAGAGCGATCGCCTTGTCCAGTGGGAGATAGATCAAGCCCCGACGGGTGTCCAGGGACATGCCCAGGAAGGTGAAGGATCGTGATGGGATCGGGGATGATTTGTCTAGATTCACCAGCCACCCTAAGCGGGATAGGGTGTCCACAGTGATCTGTACGCTGGTTGAGCAATCGTGGAAGGAGGGGGCCTTGATGAGGAGGTCGTCCAAGTAAGGGAGAACGACTACTCCCCTGGCGTGAAGGACGCTCATGGCGGCCGCCATGACTTTGGTGAAGATCCTTGGTGCGGTGGCAAGGCCGAAGGGTAGAGCTAAAAAGTGGGAGTCCTGAATTGCAAAGCGGAGGAACTTTTGGTGATCTGGGGTGATGGGTATGTGCAGGTACGCGTCCTTGATGTCTAAGGCGAGGAATTCCCTTTCAACCATGGATGCAATAATGGACCTTAGGGACTCCATTCTGAATCTCCGTACGTGCACATGTTTGTTCAGGTGTTTGAGGTCCAGAATGGGTCGAACTGACCCATCCTTTTTGGGGACCACAAAGAGGTTGGAATAAAAACCCCTGAACTTCACGTCGTCCGGGACAGGTATCACTCCTGCTGTTTGGAGCGAGTGGATTGCTGAGAAAAAAGCTTGGCGTCGTTTTCGAGTCTTTGGGGGGTTTGAGAGAAAGAACCGACTCGTGGGTCGGGTCCTGGTAACCGGAAGACACAAGGTCTCGCACCCATTTGTCGTCTGAGGCGGCAGCCCAAATGTGTTGAAAAGAGCCGCAGTCGACCTCCTACAATGAGTGTATCTTCCGGGGCGCCGAAGGAGTCATGAGGGGAGAAAACGTCGTGGACGAGTCTCCCTAGTCCTGGACTATTTCGGTCTAGGCTGCCATGACTAAGTGGGTTTCGGGGAGAGCTGAGAAGGTCGGTCCCTGCGTAGTCCGCTGCTGGCGGCGGGGACAGCACGGGATGTCGACCAACCAATGAGTTCCGAAGGAGCGGAACGAGGACTGTGGTCGTCTGGTGAAGGTCGTCCTTTACTTCAGCTGGGGGAAGAAGGTACTCTTTCCTCCCGTGGTGTCAGAAATCAGCTTGTCCAGACGGTCGCCAAACAATCGGTCTGGAAAAAAGGGGAAGGCCCGTGAGAGACTTCTTGGAGGCATAGTCCCCTCGCCATTGTCAGTGCCAGAGAGCTCTACGGATGGCTATGGTATTTGAGGCGGCAAACGCTGCGTAGGTAGCAGCGTCCATGGAGGCCTGCATGAGGTACTCCGCCGCAGCGGCAATTTTGAGCTGTTACCTCTGTGACGGTATGAGTGAACTGGGATTCCTCAAGCGAAGTGTTAAGGGATTCTGCCCAGACCGAGATCGCCTTTGTGACCCACACAGAGGCAAAGGAGGACGAGAGGGAGAAACCCACAGCCTCAAAAAGCTGAGCGGGCGAGGTGCTCCACCTGTCTGTCCGGTCCTTGATGGAGGAACCATCGGGTAAAGACAGGAGCATCTTTGTGGCAAGGCGGGAGACCGGTGGGGGGGGGGGGGGGGGGGGGAGGGTCAACCGAGGGCGGATTGGCCCTGCCCTTAGGGGCAGGTGGGGTAAAAGGATACTGGGACTCCATGAGTTTTCGGTTACCGAAGCGCCTGTCAGGCTTCTCCCTTTGCTTTGTGAGGATATCCTGAAACTCTGGGTTATCAGGGAAAACCTTTTGGGGTTTCCTTGCCCTCTTAAAGGAGACCACATGGTCAGTGGTAGTGGATGGGGGATCCTACACATGCAGGGTTTGGTTGACTGCTGCTATAAGGGAGTCTATTGCAGTTTGATCATCTGGGGAGGATGAAACCAAGGAATCCGCCTGGTACAAACAGCATTCTCCCTCCTCCAGCTCTTCAGAAGCTGTGGAGCGTGTGGGAGAGCCTGCCCTGTGTGCTCCTGAGGGAGAGTCATGAGGGCTATGAGAGAGTGCTGGAGACACCCGGCCGTGTGCTCTTGTCCTGATCCCTGCAACTGATAAAGCATGTGCCCGGATTACCTCAGAAGGATCCTCCGGCTGCGTTCCGTCCAGGGACCCAGAAGGGTGTGGAGGACGACATTGCATAGCCAGAACCAGGTTCTGTGACAGTTTTTCCATGGATTGGTACAGAAACTGTGCCCATTACGGTGGGCTGGGAGCCCTAGGCTCTGGGCTGACTGTTGCAGCGGTGGTGGCGGGGAGGGGGGGGGGAGGGGAGGGTCTTTGGGGGGGCTATAGGGGCACAGGAACCACAGAGAGGAGGTGTGTTTACGTGGTAGCTCAGCGTGGCAGGCAGTGCAGGCTGAATAGTGGACTATATGAGCCTTAGCGCTCTTAGTGCCCTTAGAATTCTGCATGTTCCTAATAGGAGTATGCCAGGAGGGGGAGCAATGGTCAGCAGAGCTACAAGTGAGGCAAGTACCTCACCAGAATCAGCCGATGGCCCTGCGTCCTCAGGAAGGAGTAAGCTCTGATTTGAGCTGTTACCTCTGTGTGGAGATCTTCGCACGCTTTCCGGGGGGGGGGCTTAGCGCTAAAAGAGCGCCAAGAATAAGTCAGTGTGCCCCCCTGCTGTCGGTAGCACAAAAACAGCGGGAAGGGAGCTTCTGTGACATCTCCCTCCAGTCAGTCAGCACACAGCTTGTCACCGAAGGATAATCTCTGCCGGCTTTCTGCAATCAGAGCACGCAGCTGGAGCAAATAAAGTGGGAGTTTCTGAGCTCTGGGAACTCGCCCCCCCCCCCCCCTCTCACCTTAAACACTGCTTCAGTCCAGGCAGTGGGAATAGCAGAGTCAGCCTGCTGTTTCCGGTCACACAGTGCAATGTTCAACTCAGAGCCTGCAAAGAGGAGCTGAGGAACTGTGCTTCTGCCCTGGGCTCTGGAAAATCGGTGTCTGTGGGACCCGTCGTCCAGTAAAAGGCAGCCCAGGATCCAGCGTCGCAGGAGGGGGTACGTGGAGGCAGCACTGCGCGTTCCCGCCCGTTGATGGTATTGGGAGATCGGTCCCAAAAGGAAACCGTCGCCCTCAAAAAATAACAAAACCTTGGAAGATGTGCCTCCTACAGACACTAAGTTAAAACTGGGCTTGCCTGGCCCGGCCAGGGGGTGTATACTGCAGAGGAGGAGCTATGCTTTAGCATCTACTTAGTGTCCTCCTATGGATAGGCAGCATAACACCCATGGTCCTGTGTGCCCCAATGAGGCGTCAGAGAAAAACACTTTATAATACTCACCTAACGCTTGCGCTGTGGTGGATTTTAGTCAGATGGGAGACTCTGTTGTCCAGTGTCGGTACCGCCTCTTTCAGCCATCTTAGTCCTCCTTCTGAAGCCTGTGAGCATGATGCCTCCTACGTCATACACACTCGCCAGTCCCGCGCAGGCGCACTACAATACATTGATCTGCCCTGCTTAGGGCAGATCAAAGTGCGCCTGCGCAGGACCTCAATGCCGGCGAGTATGGATGACACAGGATGTATCATGCACCCCTGTTACAGAAGAAAAAAAACGACAAAGATGGCCGAAAGAGGAGGCGCCGGCACCGGTTAAGCCCATCTGACTCAAATCCACCGCAGCGCAACCATTAGGCGAGAGTTAGTGGGTTTTTTTTTATGTTCTACACAGCAGCCTGGGCTCTTATATACAGCATGTTAGAATACTGTATATAAAAGAGCCCAGTGGTAGCCACAGCTTATAGGCCGAAAAAATGGTGACAGGTTCCCTTTAATCAAAAAGAACTGGAGGATCATTTTTAAAAAAAATGTACCACTTTTCTAGCCTTTTGATAACAAACCTTAGTTGATGTATCGCTGCCATCTCCTTCTAAAGAAGTTAATTTTTTTCTAATGAAATTGAAAAGTGTCCACTGTTTAACCTATGATCTGTGTTCTATTGTGAACAAAACATGGCTGAGATTTCCACAACATTGTATTGTTGTTTTCTTTACATTTGACAGTGTCCCAAATTTTCTTTGAAAAGAAGGGAATTTTGTTTACTTACCGTAAATTCCTTTTCTTCTAGCTCCTATTGGGAGACCCAGACAATTGGGTGTATAGCTTCTGCCTCCGGAGGCCACACAAAGTATTACACTTAAAAGTGTAAACCCCTCCCCTCTGCCTATACACCCCCCCGTGCATCACGGGCTCCTCAGTTTTGGTGCAAAAGCAGGAAGGAGGAAACTTATAAATTGGTCTAAGGTAAATTCAATCCGAAGGATGTTCGGAGAACTGAAAACCATGAACCCAGAACAATTCAACATGAACAACATGTGTACACAAAAGAACAACCAGCCCGAAGGGAACAGGGGCGGGTGCTGGGTCTCCCAATAGGAGCTAGAAGAAAAGGAATTTACGGTAAGTAAACAAAATTCCCTTCTTTGTCGCTCCATTGGGAGACCCAGACAATTGGGACGTCCAAAAGCAGTCCCTGGGTGGGTAAAAGAATACCTCGATAAAAAGAGCCGAAAAACGGCCCCCTCTTACAGGTGGGCAACTGCCGCCTGAAGGACTTGCCTACCTAGGCTGGCATCTGCCGAAGCGTAGGTATGCACCTGATAGTGTTTCGTGAAAGTGTGCAGACTCGACCAGGTAGCCGCCTGACACACCTGCTGAGCCGTAGCCTGGTGCCGCAATGCCCAGGACGCACCCACGGCTCTGGTAGAATGGGCTTTCAGCCCTGAAGGAACCGGAAGCCCCGAAGAACGGTAAGCTTCAAGAATTGGTTCCTTGATCCACCGAGCCAAGGTTGACTTGGAAGCCTGCGACCCTTTACGCTGGCCAGCGACAAGGACAAAGAGCGGCGCAGGGGTGCCGTACGAGAAATGTAGAGCCGGAGTGCTCTCACCAGATCTAACAAGTGCAAATCCTTTTCACATTGGTGAACTGGATGAGGACAAAAAGAAGGTAAGGAGATATCCTGATTGAGATGAAAAGGGGATACCACCTTAGGGAGAAATTCCGGAACCGGACGCAGAACCACCTTGTCCTGGTGAAACACCAGGAAGGGGGCTTTGCATGACAGTGCAGCTAGCTCAGACACTCTCCGAAGTGATGTGACTGCCACTAGGAAGACCACCTTCTGTGAAAGGCGTGAAAGAGAAATATCTCTCATTGGCTCGAAAGGTGGTTTCTGAAGAGCCGTTAGCACCTTGTTCAGATCCCAGGGTTCTAACGGGCGCTTGTAAGGAGGGACAATGTGGCAAACCCCCTGCAGGAACGTGCGGACCTGCGGAAGCCTGGCTAGACGCTTTTGAAAGAACACAGAGAGCGCCGAGACTTGTCCCTTAAGAGAGCCGAGAGACAAACCCTTTTCCATTCCGGATTGAAGGAAGGACAGAAAAGTGGGCAAGGCAAATGGCCAGGGAGTAAAACCCTGATCAGAGCACCAGGATAAGAAGATCCTCCACGTCCTGTGGTAGATCTTGGCGGACGTTGGTTTCCTGGCCTGTCTCATAGTGGCAATGACCTCTTGAGATAACCCTGAAGACGCTAGGATCCAGGACTCAATGGCCACACAGTCAGGTTGAGGGCCGCAGAATTCAGATGGAAAAATGGCCCTTGAGACAGTAAGTCTGGACGGTCTGGTAGTGCCCACGGTTGACCCACCGTGAGATGCCACAGATCCGGGTACCACGACCTCCTCGGCCAGTCTGGGGCGATGAGGATGGCGCGGCGGCATTCGGACCTGATCTTGCGTAATACTCTGGGCAGCAGTGCCAGAGGAGGAAATACATAAGGCAGCCGAAACTGCGACCAATCCTGAACTAATGCGTCTGCCGCCAGAGCTCTGTGATCTTGAGACCGTGCCATGAATGCCGGGACCTTGTTGTTGTGCCGGGACGCCATTAGGTCGACGTCCGGCTTCCCCCAGCGGCAACAGATCTCTTGAAACACGTCCGGGTGAAGAGACCATTCCCCTGCGTCCATGCCCTGGCGACTGAGAAAGTCTGCTTCCCAGTTTTCTACGCCCGGGATGTGAACTGCGGAGATGGTGGAGGCTGTGGTTTCCACCCACAGCAGAATCCGCCGAACTTCCTGGAAGGCTTGCCGACTGCGTGTGCCGCCTTGGTGGTTGATGTATGCCACCGCCGTGGCGTTGTCCGACTGAATTCGGATCTGCCTGCCTTCCAGCCACGGCTGGAACGCCTTTAGGGCTAGATACACTGCCCTTATCTCCAGAACATTGATCTGAAGGGAGGACTCTGGCTGAGTCCAGGTACCCTGAGCCCTGTGGTGGAGGAACACCGCTCCCCACCCTGACAGACTCACGTCCGTCGTGACCACAGCCCAGGTTGGGGGTAGGAATGATTTCCCCTTCGACAAAGAAGTGGGAAGAAGCCACCACTGAAGGGAGGCCTTGGCTGCCCGAGAAAGAGAGACGTTCCTGTCGAGGGACGTCGACTTCCTGTCCCATTTGCGGAGAATGTCCCATTGAAGTGGACGCAGATGAAACTGCGCAAATGGAACTGCCTCCATTGCTGCCACCATCTTCCCTAGGAAGTGCATGAGGCGCCTCAAGGGGTGCGACTGGGCTCGAAGGAGAGATTGCACCCCTGTCCGTAGTGAACGCTGTTTGTCCAGCGGAAGTTTCACTATCGCTGAGAGAGTATGAAACTCCATCCCGAGATATGTCAGCGATTGGGTCGGTGTCAATTTTGACTTTGGGAAATTGATGATCCACCCGAATCTCTGTAGAGTCTCCAGAGCAATGTTCAGGCTGTGTTGGCATGCCACCCGAGAGGGGGCCTTGACAAGGAGATCGTCTAAGTAAGGGATCACCGAGTGTCCCTGAGAGTGTAGGACCGCCACCACGGATGCCATGACCTTGGTGAAGACCCGTGGGGCTGTCGCCAGGCCGAAAGGCAGTGCCACGAACTGAAGGTGTTCGTCCCCGATGGCGAAACGCAGGAAGCGCTGATGCTCTGGTGCAATCGGCACGTGGAGATAAGCATCCCTGATGTCGATTGATGCTAGGAAGTCTCCTTGGGACATCGAGGCGATGACGGAGCGGAGGGATTCCATCCGGAACCGCCTGGTTTTTACGTGTCTGTTGAGCAGTTTGAGGTCCAGAACGGGACGGAAAGATCCGTCCTTTTTTGGCACCACAAACAAGTTGGAGTAAAAACCGTGACCCCATTGCTGAAGGGGAACAGGGATCACCACTCCTTCTGCCTTCAGAGTGCTCACCGCCTGAAGAAGAGCATCGGCTCGCTCGGGGGGCGGAGATGTTCTGAAGAAACGAGTCTGAGGACGCGAGCGGAACTCTATCCTGTAACCGTGGGACAAAATGTCTCTCACCCATCGGTCTTGGACATGTGGCAACCAGGCGTCGCAAAAGCGGGAGAGCCTGCCACCGACCGAGGATTCGGTTTGGAGAGGCCGAAAGTCATGAGGAGGCCGCTTTGGGAGCGGTTCCTCCGGCGGTCTTTTTTGGACGTGACTTAGACCGCCATGAATCAGAGTTCCTCTGACCCTTCTGTGGCCTGTTGGACGAGGAGAATTGAGACCTGGCTGCGGGCCGAAAGGACCGAAACCTCGATTGTACCTTCCTTTGTTGAGGTCTGTTTGGTTTGGACTGGGGTAAGGACGAGTCCTTTCCCTTGGATTGTTTAATGATTTCATCCAATTGCTCGCCAAACAGGCGGTCGCCAGAAAATGGCAAACCGGTTAAGAACTTTTTGGAAGCAGAGTCTGCCTTCCATTCACGTAGCCACATGGCCCTGCGGACTGCCACCGAATTGGCGGATGCTACCGCCGTACGGCTCGCAGAGTCCAGGACAGCATTCATGGCGTAGGACGCAAATGCCGACGCCTGAGAGGTTAAGGACACAACCTGCGGAGTAGAGGCACGTGTGACTGCATTAATCTCAGACTGACAGGCTGAGATAGCTTGGAGTGCCCATACGGCTGCGAATGCCGGAGCAAAGGACGCGCCGATAGCTTCATAGATGGATTTCATCAGGAGCTCTATCTGCCTGTCAGTGGCATCCTTGAGTGATGCACCGTCTGCCACTGCAACTATGGATCTAGCCGCCAGTCTAGAGATTGGAGGATCCACCTTGGGACACTGAGCCCAACCCTTGACTACGTCAGGGGGGAAGGGATAACGTGTGTCATTAAGGCGCTTAGTAAAGCGCTTATCTGGATAAGCACGGTGTTTCTGGACTGTATCTCTGAAGTCGGAGTGGTCAAGAAACGCACTCCGTGTACGTTTGGGAAACCTAAAATGGAACTTCTCCTGCTGAGAAGCTGACTCCTCAATCTGAGGAGTTGGAGGAGAAAGATCCAACACCTGATTGATGGACGCTATAAGGTCGTTCACTATGGCATCCCCTTCAGGTGTATCAAGGTTGAGAGCGGCGTCAGAATCAGAGCCCTGATCTGCCACCGCCGTTTCATCATCCAGAGAGTCCTCATGCTGAGACCCTGAACACTGTGATGAAGTCGAGGGAAGCTCCCTGCGAGCCCGCTTAGCCGGTCTGGGACTGCGGTCCGTGTCGGAGTCCTCACCGTGGGACCTAAGAGTCGCCCCAGGAGCACTTTGCTGCGCCGACCGAGGGGGGTCTGAGTGAAAAGGTTCAACAGTACCCGTGGCTTGTGATACAGGTCTGGACTGCAAAGCTTCTAGTATCTTAGCAGACCATTTATCCATAGACTCAGAAAGTTTGTCAGCGAATACTGCAAACTCTGTCCCTGTCACCTGGACAGTGGCAGCAGGTGGTTCCACCTGGGCCGAGGGCCCCACCAGTGGCAGAGGCTCCGGCTGAGTGAGTGCCACAGGGGCCGAGCATTGCACACAATGAGGGTAGGTGGAACCTGCAGGTAGCATAGCCGCACATGAGGTACAGGTTGCAAAGTAAGCCTGTGCCTTGGCACCCTTGCTTTTTGCGGACGACATGCTGTTGTCTCCTCTTAGAGCAATCAGAGAGGGTATATAGCCAAAGCAGTATTGCGGCCGTACAGCGTAAATGTATACAATATAAACATATAAATATACACTTCAGCACCCAGGGGGGCAAGCACCTAGTAACAGGTGCTGCTTACCGACCGCCCTCAGCGTTTGTGTGATCACCAGATTCCCTGCCTGGGTCTCCCAGAGCTGTTGGAGCTCGTCTCTGAAGTTCTCCAGCGTCAGAAGTGCTGATAGGAATGGCTGCCAGCGTTCTGAGAGGAGGGAGCCTTGGGCGTGCCTTAGAAAGTGCGGGAATCTGGTGCCCCACGGTGCTCAGTGAGGGGGGAGGAGGATACAAAGTATGCTACAGCCCTCAGCGCTGACGTCCAGTGCAGCGTCCCGCCCTTACCCCTGACTGGCAGGCTTGGGGGCGGGAATATGCGGTACTAGGCCGCAAAAGCCGGGGACTAAAGTTATAAGCGCGGCCGGCAAACAAGCGCGGTCAGCGCGGTAGTCCCGGCGCACTAACACAACCAGCAACTGCTGCAGCGTCCATTAGACAGGCGCTCTATGCGCCGTCCCCAAGGGGACACAGAGTACCTCAGAGGAGCAGGGCCTGTCCCTGACGATACCCGGTCTCCTGTCCAGCAGATTCACCCAGGGGCTGCGGAGGGAGCACGGTCCCAGTGCCTGGTGACCGGTTAGGATCCCACTTCACCCAGAGCCCCTAAGGGATGGGGAAGGAAAACGGCATGTGGCTCCTGCCTGTGTACCCGCAATGGGTACCTCAACCTTAACAGCACCGCCGACCAGAGTGGGGTGAGAAGGGAGCATGCCGGGGGCCCTGTTATGGGCCCTCTTTTCTTCCATCCGATAAAATCAGCAGCTGCTGCTGACTAAATTGTGGAGCTTGCGTGCATGTGTGCCTCCTTCAACACAAAGCATAAAAACTGAGGAGCCCGTGATCCACGGGGGGGTGTATAGGCAGAGGGGAGGGGTTACACTTTTTAAAGTGTAATACTTTGTGTGGCCTCCGGAGGCAGAAGCTATACACCCAATTGTCTGGGTCTCCCAATGGAGCGACAAAGAAATGGGGTTGTATAAATACTGTGTATTGGGGTGCTGTGCTATTACCTAGCTGGATTCTGCATTGAACACTTGCCATGCGTCCCTAATAACCTCTGCAAAATATTATTATTATTATTATTATTATTATTATTATTATTAATAAAAAATAAATATCTGCTTTCTAATTTGATGTAATGCACAAATAAAACAATCCATAAGATTTGGCTTTGTGCCACGCCGGCTCATCGTCTAGTCTCCACGCTGAACATTGTTTATCTGTTTGTAGGGTCTGAAGGTGAAAATATCCATGTTACATAAAGAGCCATTGTGTAGGAATGGGGGAAAAAAAAAAAACAAAACAAAAACTGATGTAGTAAACAATCTTTTTATATTTAATTTTTCCTTATAAAGATAAGCCACATGGATCAAATTTACAAAACACTAATCAAACATGCCCTGATATCGCTGTTTCTCCTTTTCCCGGGAAGCGGTGATGGCGGCGTCGACCAGTTCTATATAACGTCTGATGTTTGTATCTAAAGAAATAAAACAAAAAATAAAAATTGTAAATAATAAAAATATATTACTTAAGTTTGCTAGATCAATGGAGCTAGTACTGAATAAATGTTTCAGTACATTAACAATATTAATCTATTGATTTTATTCCACAGAGCTATAAATGTATTTTGTGTAAAACTCTGATTGCTCTCGCATTACATATGGGATACTATTCGGATTTCACTCGTGGATGAAAATGAGAGATTTTTTTTTTGTACACCAGTATGAACAAACCCTTTGGGTAAGGCTCACAATTCATGTGGACATTGGCCGCACAGAAGGCCACAATGCAAGTCCGCACCCTTAACCTCTTCCCAACGTAGGATATACATGCACGTCCTACATCAGGTGTGGGTGTATGGTGCAGGCTCAAAAATGGAGCGGGCTCCAAATATAATTGGTGCAGTCTGTGTTACACAGCAGAATGTGCCTCTAAGGCTAGAATCATACTTGCAAGTGTAAGATTCTCATGCCAGAAAGTCGGATGATTTCTGTTCACATTTCATCAGTGTGCTGTCAGTGTGCAATCAGTTTTTACCCTCAGCAGCTGCTACTCATGTACTGTTATGTACAGGAGCATTTACATTGTTCTCTGCTACATGCGTGAAATGTATTGAGAAAAGCCCATGTCACTAGGATGGTGTGTGTGCCATCCTTTTTTTTTTTCACGCACCCATAGACTTGCCTTGAAGAGACTCGTGCGAGAAACTCACCAAAACGCAGCACGCTGCTATTTTCTTCTCAGTCCGATTTGGACTGAGAAAGAAAAAAAAAAAAAAATAGCAGATGGGAGCTGCCTCATTGATGAACATGTGTCCGAGTGCAATGCGAGATTTTCTCGCATTGCACTCATGCGAGTTAATCGCAAGTATGAAGCCGGTCTAATAGCAAGAAAAGTGAGCTCTGATCGCTGCTGTTTAACCATTTAGATTTCACTGTCAATTTCTGACAGCTGCAATGAAACAGTTCTGTTGTGTGTGCGCGCGCCACATTCATGGCAATTGGATTGCAGTGTGCCCATGGGTTACAAAGGCATGAAAGGGCCTATTGAAGGCCCAGAGAGAGAAGGAGAAAGAGGAGAAAAGAGAAAGAAAAAGGAGAAAGAAAAAAAAAAAGGTGAAAGAGAAAGAAAAAAAAAAAAAACACAAAAAAAAAACAAAAAAAAAAACGAGAAAGAAAAAAGGAGAAAAAAAAAAAACAAAAAAACCAAACGCATTTAGCATTCTGTATTTGTAAAATCCTGGTCTATGAAAATATAAAATTTACATACATGGTAAAAGGCCCTCATATCAAGAATGCCCCTGAATTGGTTGTGTTTTTCTATCAAGATGTTTAATTATAAAATAAAAAAAAGGGAACAAAAAAAAACAAACCCGCATTTGTTTACAATAGTGTATGTGTGTGTGTGTGTGTGTGTGTGTGTGTGTGAGTGTGTGTGTGAGTGTGTGTGTGTGAGTGTGTCCTAGAGAATCATTTTGGCAGGTCATTTTTACTGCACAGTTAAACCACCACTCCAGCGCTTGGGTGGTGGTTTTAAATGTAAGCCTCCGCTCCAGTTCTTATATTCGCCCTCTGGTGTTTTCATCCTTTTTTGGCACAGATTCTATCCCACGGCGCCATCTTGTGCCCATAACTTCTAAATTTCCGAAGTCAGAAGTTACGTCACAAGCTCTCAATGCAAGTCAGAACAAGGCTCTCAGACTTGTATTGAGTTGTGATCTCCAGCTTCATAAAACACTGGCAGGTCACACAGACCAGACCAACTGGGAGCAGCGCTAGAAAAAGATGAAGAGGGCGGAAGGCAATTATAAGACCGTGGGCAGGGGACTTGCCTATTAATCACCACTCCAGCACTGAAATTAAAAAAAAAATAATATATTTTTTTTTTTTTTATAATTTATTGTATGCTGGAGTGGTGCTTTTATAAATTTAAAAAAAAAAACAAACAAAAAAAAACAAAAAACCTTGCATTTTTATTTTTTTTCCAATATTTCACCCCACTTTGTTTTTGTTCCTCCAGTACACTATATATACTGTACAGTAAAGCGATTTGTGTGAATCAAAACGACAACTCATCCTGTAAAGAAACAAGCCCTCATATGGATATGTTGACACAAAAAGAAAATGTTAAACTGCAGAGAATTTTTTTTTAAAAAAATAACATAAAAAACGGATCTAAAAAGGGGAAAGAAAAACCTAAATGATACTAAAAAAACATACCAGCGTGAGGATGAGCTAGGGTTGTCAATCTGACGGTGTTAAGAGGCCATAAATTTACAGTGATGCAATTTAATTCTGCATCTACCTTAACCCTGTCTACATCCAAATCATGAGTCATTTGTTAGTAGCATGCATACTATTCTTCCATACAGACCAGAGAAAAGAACCAAAACATTGATTGACATAACAATAAAGACAGTATATAACGTGCAGGTGTCTGAACTCGCCTGCCATTACACATATAACCTGGAACATACCAGAAGTCACCGTATATCACAACTTCCTCATTTTCCTCTAACGTTAACTCAAGGAAAACGAAACTTGGAACTTCTGCTTTTTCCTCAGGACAGACAAAAAACCCAAAACACACTACATTTAACATTATGAAGACAGCTTAAGGTAAAATGACCAGGTGGGTTCTCTTAGGACGGCTTATCTCATGCGAGATGGCGGTCATCATTAGGTGTAGACTGGGACAGCCCAACCCCCCCCTTTCGAAATGCAAGTACACGCATAAGGTCTGCGAGGTGAGATAAGACAAATTTTCTCACTTGCTGGAGATGCGCATTCTCCCCTCTCGTGTAGTTGCCTTTTCTAATAAAGGTGTCAGCATGGCCGTCCGTCATCCAGAAGTTCAATCCTAAGGTACGCTTGGACGCCATTTGTTAAGGCAGGCCATAAATTTACAGTGATGCAATCTAATTCTGCATTTACCTTAACCCCGTCTGCATCCAAATCCTGAGTCATTTGTTAGTAGCATGCATACTATTCTTCCATACAGACCAGACAAATGACACAGATCTGCATAGAAAATATGACTGGCTTTATTACGGAAGTTCATACATTTAAAAGGAATAAAGTTGGCTAGGAGCCAATAATACGTGACACGTCTCCTAGTGGGTAAACTATGATAAGAGCTTATTCTGGGATATACAATATACTGTAATGTATAATGTATTTCCTCATTTACATTAAAGTATGTCAGCATGATTCACTTGTCACATGAAAGTCCAGTCTGTCTGATGAGACTTATGATGTCTGAATGCAAATATACGTGTGGTACACAGTTCAAGCACTTATCTTAAATTCTGGTTTTTGGAGATCTTCATATAACTCTTAATACTCATAAGGCTATGTGTCCACGGGAGAATGTAGTTGCGGCTTTTTCTGCATCAAAATCCGCAGCTTTCCTGCAAAATCCGCACCTTTTCAAAGGTGCGGATTTACCGCGGATTTTTTTTTTTTTTTTTTCCAATTTAAGCCAAAATCCGGATGAAAATCCGCAACAATAATTGACAAGTTGCAGATTTTTCCGGACGAAAATCCGCACGATTTCCACTGCGGAAAAATTTGCAGCGTGGACACAGCATTTCCAAAATGTCATAGAAATGGCTGGGGAGTAGCAGTGCTGCAGATTTTCGGGAAATCCGCGGCTTTTCCGCGAGAAATCCGTGGCAAAATCTGCGCATTTTCCGCAGCGTGGGCACATAGCCTAAGGCTATGTGCCCACGGGACTCTATCTGTGGATTTTTCGGCATCAAAATCCGCAGCTTTCCCCCGGAATCCGCACCTTTTCATAGGTGCGGATTTTGTGCGGATATGACGCGGATTTTGCGATTTTTTTTTTTTTTTTTAATTCAATTGAATAGGCAAAATCCGCACGAAAATCCGCAACAAATAATTGACATGCTGCAGATTTTTCCGCACGAAAATCCGCACGATTTCCGCTGCGGAAAAATCTGCAGCATGGGCACAGCATTTCCCAAATGCCATAGAAATGGCTGGGGAGTAGCTGTGCTGCAGATTTCTGGAAAATCCGCGGCTTTTCCGCGAGAAATCAGCGGCAAAATCCGCACATTTTCTGCAGCGTGGGCACATAGCCTAAAGGCCACTTTACACACAGAGATAAATCTTTGGCAGATCTGTGGTTGCAGTGAAATCATGGACATATTGTTCCATTTGTACACAGCCACAAACCTGGCACTGATTGTCCACAATTTCACTGCAACCACAGATCTGCCGCAGATTTATCTCTGTGTGTAAAGTGGCCTAACGAGTTCATAATCTTGTCCATAACAACTGCACCATGTGAAAGTACATTTATGTTTTGTGGACCTGTGGCTGATTGCTAGGATTACTTTTTTGGCATCATCATTCAAAAAGGAGCAACTTCAATGAGCCTCTCTTGAAATCTATGGGGGTCCGGGCAATCAACAAGTTATTACCTGTCCTGAGGAAAAGGTGATAACTTGCTAAGAAGGGAAGAATTCTTTAAGGCCACGTTTTCACATTGGGATTTTTAAATCAGTATTTGTAAGTCAAAAGCAGGAGTGGGTGAAAAATGCAGAATCGGTGCCTGTGTTCCCATTATACTTTTCCTCCGATGGTCCCACTCCTGGTTTTAGCTACAAATACTAAAGTAAACCCCTCACCAAATACTGAACGTGTGAATGTGGCCCAATATAAAGAATCGAGGCAGAAATAGAAGATATCCAATCTATAGATATGCTGCAGATCCTACCTTTGGGTTGTTGTGCGGCAGCTTTTCTTAAGTAACTGTGAGCGGTTGCATAGTCTTGCAGGTGATAGCTGGAGACACCAGCGCGGTATAATGCCTTTACATTATCTGGCTGTATTTTTAGTGTCTGTAGACTACATTCATATACCCGTTCATATTTTGGAGGATCATTTTGCAGGAGACATGCTAAAAAAAAACAAAAAAACTTAAATGGTTAAAAAGGGTCGCAATGCGTCTTTTTCCACCATTTCTTGAGTCAGTCTGCTCAATGAGTGTAAGAAAAAGATTAACAAAATGATTAAAAGAACATTCCTATTAAATTGTATGGAAAAATGTCTCCCTGGTCAAACATTCAGGCTTTTGAACGTCTTTTAAAAGTTAAATCTGTCTCCAGGTTTTTGTTCCCCCATCTGAGAAAAGCATAATTTAGAGACAGAGACCCTGATTCCAGCGATGTGTCACTTACTGAGCTGTTTGCTGTCATTTTGATAAAGAAGGGAATTTTGTTTACTTACCGTAAATTCCTTTTCTTCTAGCTCCAATTGGGAGACCCAGACAGTGGGTGTATAGCTACTGCCCTCTGGAGGCCGCACAAAGAACTACACTTAAAAGTGTAAGGCCCCTCCCCTTCTGGCTATACACCCTCCCGTAGGAGTACAGATTCCTCAGTTTTAGTACCAAAGCAAGAAGGAGGAAAGCCAATAACAGTTTCAAAAACAAATTCAATCCGATAACATGATCGGAGAACTTAAGAAACAACATGAACAACATGTGCACCCGAAAAACGAAACCCTAAGAACAAATAGGGCGGGTGCTGGGTCTCCCAATTGGAGCTAGAAGAAAAGGAATTTACGGTAAGTAAACAAAATTCCCTTCTTCTTTTTCGCTCCTAATTGGGAGACCCAGACAGTGGGACGTCCAAAAGCAGTCCCTGGGTGGGTAAAAAGATACCACATGAACGGGCTGTCAGACAGCCTCTTCCTACAGGTGGGCCACCGCCGCCTGAAGGACCTGTCTACCTAGGCTGGCATCTGCCGAAGCGTAGGTATGCACTTGATAGTGTTTGGTAAACGTGTGCAGACTCGACCAGGTAGCCGCCTGGCACACTTGCTGAGCCGTAGCCTGATGCCGCAATGCCCAGGACGCACCCACGGCTCTGGTAGAATGGGCCTTCAGTCCAGATGGAATCGGAAGCCCAGCAGAACGGTATGTGTGAAGAATTGGTTCCTTGATCCACCGCGCCAGGGTGGATTTGGAAGCTTGCGATCCCTTATGCTGACCAGCGACTAGGACAAAGAGCGCATCAGAACGGCGTAGAGACGCCGTGCGAGAAATGTAAATCCTGAGTGCTCTCACCAGGTCCAACAGATGTAAACCCTTTTCAAATTGGTGAACTGGATGCGGACACAAAGATGGTAAAGTGATATCCTGATTGAGATGAAAGGAAGAAACCACCTTGGGAGAAAACTCTGGAATTGGACGCAGTACTACCTTGTCTTGGTGAAACACCAGGAAGGGAGATTTGCAAGATAACGCCGCTAGCTCGGACACTCTTCGAAGAGACGTGACCGCCACAAGAAAAACTACCTTTTGTGAAAGCCGAGAAAGGGGAACCTCTTTCAAAGGCTCGAAAGGCGGCTTCTGGAGAGCAATGAGAACCTTGTTCAGATCCCAGGGTTCCAATGGCCGTCTGTAAGGAGGAACGATATGACAAACTCCTTGGAGAAAAGTGCGTACTTTAGAAAGCTGTGCCAAGCGCTTCTGAAAGAATACGGATAGCGCGGAGACTTGACCCTTAAGAGAGCTAAGCGACAAGCCTTTTTCCAACCCAGACTGCAGGAAGGAAAGAAAAGTTGGCAATGCAAATGGCCAGGGAGAAAACCCTTGAGCCACGCACCACGCTAAGAATATCTTCCACGTTCTGTGATAGATCTTAGCTGAGGAAGGTTTTCTAGCCTGTCTCATTGTGGCAACAACTTCATGAGATAAACCTGAGGCCGCTAGGATCCAGGACTCAATGGCCACACAGTCAGGTTCAGGGCCGCAGAATTCAGATGGAAAAACGGCCCTTGAGACAGCAAATCTGGACGGTCTGGTAGTGTCCACGGTTGGCCTACCGTGAGATGCCACAGATCCGGGTACCACGACCTTCTTGGCCAATCTGGAGCGACGAGTATGGCTCGATGGCAGTCGGACCTGATTTTCCGGAGAACTCTGGGTAACAATGCTAGAGGTGGGAACACATAGGGGAGTCGGAATTGCGACCAATCCTGAACCAAGGCGTCTGCCGCCAGTGCTCGGTGATCGTGAGACCGTGCCATGAAAACTGGGACCTTGTTGTTGTGTCGTGACGCCATCAGATCGACGTCCGGCGTCCCCCAGCGGCAACAGATCTGCTGAAACACGTCCGGGTGAAGGGACCATTCTCCTGCGTCCATGCCCTGGCGACTGAGAAAGTCTGCTTCCCAGTTTTCCACGCCTGGTATGTGAACTGCGGATATGGTGGACGCTCTGTTTTCCACCCACGTCAAAATCCGTTGGACTTCTTGAAAGGCTTGGCGACTGCGTGTTCCCCCTTGGTGGTTGATGTACGCCACCGCCGTGGAATTGTCCGACTGAATCCGAATCTGTTTGCCTTCCAGCCATTGTTGGAAGGCTCGCAGGGCAAGATAGATTGCCCTGATTTCCAGAACATTGATCTGCAGGGTGGACTCTTCCAGAGTCCACATCCCCTGAGCCCTGTGGTGGAGATACACCGCTCCCCACCCTGATAGGCTCGCATCCGTCGTGACCACTGCCCAGGACGGGGGAAGGAACGACTTTCCCTGTGACAATGAGGTGGGGAGAAGCCACCAACGCAGAGAGTCCTTGGCAGTCTGAGAGAGGGAGACAGTCCTGTCGAGGGACGTCGATTTCCCGTCCCATTGGCGTAGAATGTCCCATTGTAGAGGGCGCAGATGAAACTGCGCGAACGGGACTGCCTCCATTGCTGCTACCATCTTTCCTAGGAAATGCATGAGGCGCCTCAGTGAGTGCGACTGGCTCTGAAGGAGAGATTGCACTCCAGTCCGCAGCGAGCACTGCTTGTCCAGTGGAAGCTTCACTATCGCTGAGAGAGTATGAAACTCCATGCCAAGATAAGTCAGAGATTGGGTCGGGGTTAGATGAGACTTTGGAAAGTTGATAATCCACCCGAAACTCTGGAGAGTGTCTAGTGCCACTTTCAGACTGTGTTGGCATGCCTCTTGAGAGGGTGCCTTTATAAGCAGGTCGTCTAGATACGGGATGACCGAGTGACCCTGCGAGTGCAGTACAGCTACTACTGCTGCCATGACCTTGGTGAAGACCCGGGGGGCTGTTGCCAGACCGAAAGGTAACGCTACGAACTGCAGGTGTTCGTCGTGTATGACGAAGCGTAGGAAACGCTGATGCTCTGGTGCGATCGGCACGTGGAGATACGCATCTTTGATATCTATTGATGCTAGAAAATCTCCTTGAGACATTGAGGCTATGACGGAGCGTAGGGATTCCATCCGGAACCTCCTGACTTTTACGTGTCTGTTGAGCAACTTTAGATCCAGGACGGGCCGATACGATCCGTCCTTTTTTGGGACCACAAACAGATTGGAGTAAAAACCGTGACCTTGTTCCTGAAGAGGGACGGAGGTCACCACTCCTTCCGCTTTTAGAGCGGCCACCGCCTGCAACAGAGCATCGGCTCGGTCTGGTGGGGGAGAAGTTCTGAAGAAACGAGTTGGCGGACGAGAACTGAACTCTATCCTGTACCCGTGAGACAGAATATCCCTCACCCAACGGTCTTTGACGTGTGACAGCCAGATGTCGCCAAAGTGGGAAAGCCTCCCACCGACCGCGGGTGTGGGAATCGGAGACCTCAAGTCAGGAGGACGCCGTTTTGGCAACGGTTCCTCCGGCTGCCCTTTTTGGGCGTGACCGAGACCTCCAAGAATCTGAGCGTCTCTGGTCTTTTTGAGTCTTTTTTGACGATGCGAATTGGGACCTGCCCGGTCCTCGAAAGGACCGATAACCAGACTGACCCTTCCTCTGTTGGGGTCTGTTTTGTCTGTGTTGCGGTAAGGATGAGTCCTTACCCTTGGAGTGTTTGATGATTTCATCCAAACGCTCTCCAAACAATCGGTCACGAGAAAAAGGCAAATTGGTTAAGCACTTCTTGGAATGAGAATCTGCTTTCCAATGTCTCAACCACAGGGCCCTACGCAAAACAACGGAGTTGGCTGACGCCACTGCCGTGCGGCTTGTAGCGTCAAGAACAGCATTAATCGCGTACGACGCGAATGCCGCCATTTGCGAGGTCAATGGTGCTACCTGCGGGGCAAATGCACGTGTGACGGAGTCAACTCGCGCAAGCCCGGCTGAGATAGCTTGGAGTGCCCATACGGCTGCAAAAGAAGGCGCTAATGACGCTCCAATCGCTTCATAGATGGATTTCAGCCAGAGCTCCATCTGCCTGTCAGTGGCATCTTTAAGTGCCGCTCCATCTTCAACTGCAACCAAGGATCTAGCTGCAAGCCTGGAAATTGGAGGATCCACTTTTGGACACTGGGTCCAACCCTTGACCACCTCAGGGGGAAAAGGATAGCGTGTATCTTTAAGCCGTTTAGGAAAACGCCTTTCAGGATAAGCGTGGGGTTTCTGGATTGCGTCTCTAAAGTCAGCGTGGTCCAGAAAAGTGCTTAAAGTACGCTTAGGGTATCTGAAATGGATTCTCTCGTGCTGCGAAGCTGACTCCTCCACAAGAGGAGCTGGTGGGGAAATATTTAACATCTTATTGATGTTAAATATAAGATCATTAACTATGGCGTCACCATCTGGTGTATCTAGATTGAGAGCGGTTCCAGGATCAGAATCCTGATCAGTTACGTCCGCCTCATCACCCATAGATTCATCTCGCTGGGATCCTGACCATTGAGATGAATGTGAAGGCCCGTCATAGCGAGCCCGCTTAGGCTGCCCGGGGCCATCGTCCGAGTCAGAGTCTTCACCCTGAGGTGTATATGCCCGTCCCGGAGCTTGGAGCTGAGGGGGACCAGGGGGCAATGATTGCACAGTGTCCGTGGCCTGAAGTACAGGCCTAGCTCGCAATGTGTCAAGAATTTGTGACATAGTGAGAGACATTCTGTCAGCAAAAGCTGCAAACTCAGTGCCTGTCACCTGGACAGCATTCACAGGTGGTACACCCTGGGTCACGTCCAGCAGAGGCCCCGGCTGTGCAAGCGCCGCAGGGGCCGAGCACTGCACACAATGGGGGTCCGTGGAGCCTGCCGGTAGAAAAGTCCCACATGCGGTGCAGGAAGCATATAATGTCTGTGCTTTGGCACCCTTGCGTTTTGCGGACGACATGCTGCTGGCTCTCTGAATGTGAGAGAGTCTATAGCCAAAGGGCGACCAGCGCTATGTAATACCAAGTATTTGTAGCAACAAAATACTAAGAATACTACTGGCACAAGAGGGGGTGAGCCCTGAGGGCTGCTTACCGCCCGCTGAATAGCGGGTAAGAGGCGAAGAATTTCTTGTCTGGGTCTCCCCGGCTCCCCTCTGCAGCTCAGCGTGTCAGCAGGAATGGCTGCCGGCGTCTGTGGAGAGGGGCGGTCCGTGGGAGTTCCCAAACAAAAGTGCGGGAAACAGTGTCCCCTCTGTGCCGATTGTGAGGGCTGGAGTATGTAAAAACGACTCCAGCCCTCAGCGCTGATGCACTGGCCAGCGTCCCGCCCCTCTCCTGACTGGCAGGTCTGGGGGCGGGAACGAACGGGAGCAGGCCGCAAAAGCCGGGGACTCGAGTTATCAGCGCGGCCGCCGTAAAAGCGCGGGCCGCGCTGAAGTCCCCGGCGCACCACAAGTGCCAGCCGCGCCGCAGTCCCAGCGGCCGGCATGACCGATTTCTAGATGTGGCCAGCGTCCCGCCCCTCTCCTGACTGGCAGGTCCGGGGGCGGGAACGAACGGAATCAGGCCGCAAAAACCGGGGACTCGAGTTATCAGCGCGGCCGCCGTAAAAGCGCGGGCCGCGCTGAAGTCCCCGGCGCACCACAAGTGCCAGCCGCGCCGCAGTCCCAGCGGCCGGCGCGACCGATTCCTGGAAGTGTGCCTGCTTCAGCTAAGCTGAATGAGGCCATGGCACAAGCGCCGTAGCGCTGATGTCCCCCGGCGCACTACAACACCCAGCATGCTGCGGTGTGAGCGCCTGCACGGGGACACAGAGTACCTTGAGGATGCAGGGCCATGTCCCTGATGTACTCCGCTCCATCCAGCATCTTCTCCAGGGGCTGTAGATGGAGCCCGGTCTCAGTGCCTGGAGACCAGTAAATCCCACTTCACCCAGGGCCCTGTAAAAAGGGATGGGGAAGGAATCAGCATGTGGGCTCCTGCCGCCGTACCCGCAATGGGTACCTCAACCTTACAAACACCTCCGACATACAGTGGGGTGAGAAGGGAGCATGCTGGGAGCCCTGTTTATGGGCCCTCTTTTCTTCCATCCGACATAGTCAGCAGCTGCTGCTGACTAAAAACAATGGAGCTATGCGTGCGTGTCTGACCTCCTTGCGCACAAAGCTAAAACTGAGGAATCTGTACTCCTACGGGAGGGTGTATAGCCAGAAGGGGAGGGGCCTTACACTTTTAAGTGTAGTTCTTTGTGCGGCCTCCAGAGGGCAGTAGCTATACACCCACTGTCTGGGTCTCCCAATTAGGAGCGAAAAAGAAATCAATGTTTTCTCTGCTGCAGATCTAGCAGTAAGGCTATGTGCGCACGTTGCGTACAGTCACTGCAGAAATTTCTGCAGCGATCTGAAGAGCACATGTGCGCTTTAAATCGCTGCAGAAATGTCCGTAGTGAAAAAAAAAAAGCAGATTCCATGCGCTCTGCCTGCAGCTCCTCCCATAGACAGAGCAGGAGCTGCCGGCAAAGCGCACGGAAGAAGTGACATGTCACTTCTTAGAACGCAGCGCTTCGGCAGAAGCCGAAGCGCTGCGCTCTAAAACGCCACGTGCGCACAGCCCCTGCATAATCTCCATAGACTGTGCAGGGGACGCAGGACGCATGAAGTTACACTGCGCTACAAAGCGCAGCGTAACTGCATGTATTTACGCAACGTGCGCACATAGCCTTAGGGTACGCTCACACAGGTGTATGACTTGGGAGAGTGCAATGCGAAAAAAAATCTGGCATTGCACTCCGACCAATGTTATTCAATGAGGGAGAGCAGATCAGCTTTTTTCTCATTCAGATTCTGGATGAGCGAAAATTTGCAGCATGCTGCAATTGTCAGCGAGAGCAGTGTCACTCACACCCATACAAGTCTACGGGTGCGAGTGAAACATTGGATTGCACTTGGATGATATTCAAGTGCAGTGCGATAATCGAATCAGCTGACAATGGAGGAGATGTGGAATTAACCCCTCCCTCAACTCTGCAGCTGTGATCCGATCGCATGATCGAATCACAATTGCATGACACTTGGCTCACGCTGACAGCACAACAGGAGCCAAGGGTCATTAGCATATTGTATCCGATGCCATACCATCATGTGAATCCAGCCTTATACAGAGCTCATGAATATGCTGGACGACCTGCAGCACGCCAAGTAGTCCTGTAATGATAATCTCCTGTTGATTAATCAGTGAATAATTAGCAGGAGATTATCGTCAGAGTGACATCGCTGGAATCAGGGGCTCTGCCCCTACTGCTCTCAGATTAGGCGGCAAAAACCTAGTGACAGATTCCCTTCAAATATGTCAAGTGTTTAAAGAAAGTAACCCAACCGTTTTTTCAGGCCTTTAACACTAGGAAGCCGCTCAATGATGTTTTCTTCATTGTTTAATGGATAACACCCCCCCTCAAAAAAAAAAACCAAACAAACAAAAAACAACCAAACAACAAACAACCCTCATCTGGTAAGTGGCAGTAAGGCCCTGTGCGCACTAGGCGTTTTTACCCGCGGATTTACCCGCGGTTTTGATGCGGAAATTTGAGAAATGTTTGAAATCTTTCTGCAGACATTTCCCAGCAAAACCTATGGGGAAAAAAAAAAAAATAAATAAAAAGAGATGTGCGCATGCTGCGTTTTTTTCTCAAGAAAATACTTTCTGAAGATGTTCTTGAGAAAATTTCTTGAGAAAATGTGCATGTCACTTCTTTTCCGCAGGTACCTGCGGAATACCCCCGGTATTTCACTCCATTCACTGTAATGTAATTGCGAAATTCCGGGGGTATACCGCAGGTAGCAAATGATGTGCGGTATACCCCCGGTATAGCCGCGATTTACCTGCGGTAATGCTCATCGCTGCCTGCGGTTTTGCAGGAAGTGATGTCATTATGACAGGAAGAGGAAGCGGAGCAGAGTAAACACACACGTCACACTCCCTGGACGCCGCACAGAAGCGCTTCCGTGCGACCTCCAGGTGCCCGTGCAGTCTGTGTCCCGCTCCAGCCCCGCCGCTGCCTGCACTGCAGTGTCAGTGTGTGCCCGCAGTATCAGCAGCTTGTCACCCTGCAGTGCTGGCAGCCGCGGGGATGACGGGCGCTGCTGTCAGGAGGTGAGATGAGATCATTACCTGCTGTGACGATCTCCTGCCTCCTGACGTCACTGCCAACTATGCCTGCGGCCCGAGACTGTCACTGGCGGTGACGTCACGTGCTCTCACGATACTGCTGATAACGCGGCGGGCATAGAAGGCAGTGACAGCGCTGATGGCAGGACTGCAGGAGATCATCACAGCAGGTAATGATCTCATCTATCCTCCTGATGGCAGCGCTCAACATCGCCTGCAGTGACCTGGGCTGACCTATTGATGTTAGCTCAGGTCACTGCATTACTCTCCCAGCCAATGGGGAACCTTCTGTTCTTCATTGACTGGGACAGTAACTATGGTATGGATCGTCGTGCCCCCCCCCCTATTGGATTACGCCGGACCCGGATTTGATTGTTCTTTTCAATAAATTGGTGAAAGAGGGAATGTGGGGAGTGTTTTTTCAAATAAAACTTTTTTGTTGTCTATTTTTTTATTTCTTACTGACTGGGTTGGTGATGTCGGGTATCTGATAGACGCGGGACATCACTAACCCCAGGGCTTGATGCCAGGTGACATTACACATCTGGCATCAAACCCATATATTACCCAGTTTGCCACCGCACCAGGGCAACGGGATGAGTTGGGGCGAAGCGCCAGGATTGTCACGTCTAATGGATGCGCCACTTCTGGGGCGGCTGCAGCCTGCTATTTTTAGGCTGGGGAGTGTCCAATAACAGTGGACCTCCCTAGTCTGAGAAAAGAGAGAGAGGTAGTGGAACGGGGCTTTCAAAAACCGCGCCAAGGATCCCAGATGTAATCTTGAATCAATGTATTTTTATTTTGGCATAGGTCTACGCGTTTCAGGAGGCTCAGCTCCCTTCCTCAGGACCAGCAAGCACAAGATACATCAAATCAGAGATTTGATGTATCTTGTGCTTGCTGGTCCTGAGGAAGGGAGCTGAGCCTCCTGAAACGCGTAGACCTATGCCAAAATAAAAATACATTGATTCAAGATTACATCTGGGATCCTTGGCGCGGTTTTTGAAAGCCCCGTTCCACTACCTCTCTCTGTTATCTGCCGTTTGGGGTACTGCTGCCGTGATCCACATACATGCTGCTACAGGAGTTGTGCCTTTCACAACCCTGATTGGTGAGTAGGATTACTCTTCTTTACCCCTTGGTTATCAGGGTAAGACCCTATGCGCTTTCTTTTCCACAGGTCCTTTGCCTTAGTCTGAGAAAAGAGAATTTTGTTTACTTACCGTAAATTCTTTTTCTTATAGTTCCGTCTTGGGAGACCCAGACCTTGGGTGTTTAGCTTTTGCCTCCGGAGGACACACAAAGTACTACACCTAAAAGTGTAGCTCCTCCCTCTGAGCTTATACACCCCCTGGTGAGCCAGTCACAGCCAGTTTAGTGCAAAAGCTGAAGGAGAATAGCCACCCACAAGTAGAACAGAGCAAGAGCCGGAACAACCGGAGACTCTGTCCACGACAACACCCGGTGATAACACGCGGAACAAGGAAATTGCCAACAGGCAACAGGGAGGGTGCTGGGTCTCCCAAGACGGAACTATAAGAAAAAGAATTTACGGTAAGTAAACAAAATTCTCTTTTTCTTTATCGTTCCTTTGGGAGACCCAGACCATGGGACGTTCCAAAGCAGTCCCTGGGTGGGAAATAAACAGAAAAAACTAAGAAGTAGGCAGAACCTAACTTCACAAATGGGCGACCGCCGCCTGAAGGATGCGTCTGCCCAAGCTCGCATCTGCCGAAGCATGAGCATGCACTTGGTAGTGCTTCGAGAAGGTATGCAGGCTAGCCCAAGTGGCAGCCTGACAGACTTGTTGAGCCGTAGCCTGGTGCCTAAAAGCCCAAGAGGCACCGACAGCTCTGGTCGAGTGTGCTTTGATCCCCGGCGGGGGAGGCACCTGAGTACTCTGATAAGCGTCCGAAATGGTCGACCTAATCCAACGGGCTAAGGTCGGCTTAGAAGCAGGGAGGCCCTTGCGCCGACCTGTGGTTAGCACAAAAAGAGACGTGCACCGCCTAAGCGCAGCGGTGCGAGACACATAGATCCGGAGAGCACGCACCAGATCTAGAGCATGTAGAGCTTTTTCAAAGCGATGAATAGGGGCCGGACAGAAGGAAGGTAAGGTAATGTCCTGGTTAAGGTGGAAGGGAGAGACCATCTTAGGAAGAAAGTCCGGAGTCGGACGGAGAACCACCTTGTCTTGCTGAAAGACAAAAAAAAAGAAAAAAAAAAAAAAAGTGTGACTCCGAGGAGAGCGCAGCCAAATCAGAGACTCTCCTGAGAGAAGTTATGGCCACCAGAAAGGCCACTTTCTGTGAAAGACGATACAAAGAAACCTCCCTAAGAGGCTCAAAGGGGGGTTTCTGCAAGACCGTGAGAACCAAGTTAAGGTCCCAGGGGTCCAAGGGCCGCCGGTAAGGCGGAATGATGTGAGACGCGCCCTGCATGAAGGTGCGGACCTGAGCCAGCCGAGAAAGACGCCGCTGGAACAGAACTGACAGAGCTGAGACTTCTCCCTTGAGAGAGTTGAGGGACAGTCTTAGCTGCAGACCGGACTGTAGAAAAGACAGAAGAGTCGGCAAGGAGAATGGCCAAGGGGGATGGCCGGTAGAGCGACACCAGGACAGGAAAATTTTCCAAGTCCTGTGATAGATCTTAGCGGACGAAGACTTACGGGCCCGAGTCATAGTGGAGATGACTTCAGGGGGAATACCAGAAGCCGTCAAAATCCAGGACTCAAGAGCCACGCCGTCAATTTGAGGGCCGCAGAATTCGGGCGGAAGAACGGACCTTGCGAGAGTAGGTCTGGACGGTCCGGGAGAGGCCACGGCATCTCTACGGACAGTTGGAGCAGGTCCGGATACCAAGCTCGCCTGGGCCAGTCCAGTGCAATGAGGATGAGTCGACGACCCTCCCTTCTGATCTTGCGCAGGACTCTGGGCAAGAGAGCTAGAGGGGGAAACACGTAGGACAGACGAAACTGGGACCAGTCCTGAACCAGAGCGTCCGCGTCGAAGGCCTGAGGATCGTGGGAGCGAGCCACGTAAACAGGAAACTTTGTTGTTGTGACGGGATGCCATTAGGTCCACGTCCGGAGTGCCCCATTTGCGGCAGATCGACTGAAATACTGCCGGGTGCAGGGACCACTCGCCACCGTCCACGCTTTGACGGCTGAGATAATCTGCCTCCCAGTTGTCCACGCCTGCGATGTGGACTGCGGATATGGTGGACCTGGAGTCCTCCGCCCATTGAAGAATGCGGTGTACCTCCATCATTGCCAGGCGGCTGCGTGTCCCGCCTTGATGGTTGATGTAGGCAACCGATGTCGCGTTGTCTGACTGGACTCGAATGTGCCTGCCCGCCAGCAGATGGTGAAATGCTAGGAGAGCTAGAAGTACGGCTCTGATTTCCAGCACCTTGATTGAAAAGGCTGACTCGGACGGAGTCCAAGTGCCCTGCGCTCTGTGGTGGAGACATACCGCTCCCCAGCCGGATAGACTGGCATCCGTGGTGAGAATCACCCAGGACGGGGCCAGGAAGGAGCGCCCTTGGGACAGGGAGAGGGGCCGAAGCCACCACTGAAGAGAGCTCTTGGTCCGTGGCGACAGAGCCACTAACCTCTGTAAGGAGGAAGGCCGCTTGTCCCAACAGCGGAGAATGTCCAGCTGCAGGGGGCGCAGATGGAACTGGGCAAAGGGAACAGCCTCCATGGACGCCACCATTTGACCCAGCACCTGCATCAGACGCCTGAGGGAATAACGGCGGGGCCTCAGGAGAGAGCGCACCGCCAACTGGAGTGACAGCTGTTTGACTAAGGGCAACTTCACAAGTGCCGGCAGAGTCTCAAACTGCATCCCTAGGTACATGAGACTCTGGGTCGGAGTCAAAGTGGATTTGGGAAGAATGACAAGCCACCCGAATTGGGCTAGAGTGCTGAGAGTGAGCGAGACACTCCGCTGACAGTCTGCGCTGGATGGAGCCTTGACTAGAAGGTCGTCCAGGTAAGGGAGCACTGCCAACCCATGGAGGTGCAGGACCGCAATCACTGCTGCCATGACCTTGGTGAATACCCGAGGGGCCGTGGCTAACCCGAAGGGGAGAGCCATGAATTGGAAGTGATCGTTTCCTATTGCAAAGCGTAGCCAACGCTGGTGTGAAACTGCAATTGGCACATGCAGATAGGCATCTCTGATGTCGATGGACGCCAGGAAATCCCCTTGGGTCATTGAGGCAATGACTGATCGCAGGGACTCCATGCGAAAATGCCGCACCTGAACATGCTTGTTGAGAAGCTTGAGATCCAGGATGGGCCGGAAGGTACCGTTCTTCTTGGGAACTAGGAAGAGGTTTGAGTAAAAACCTCTGAACCGTTCCCGGGCGGGAACTGGTACAATTGCGCCGTTGGCCTGCAAGGCTACCACGGCCTGCGAGAAGGCGGCGGCCCTGGAGCAGGGGGGAGTTGAGAGAAAAAAATCTGTTTGGCAGGCTGGAAGAGAATTCTATCCTGTAGCCGTGAGAGATGATATCTCTCACCCACTGATTGGAGACTTGTTGAAACCAAGCGTCGCCAAAGTGGGAGAGCCTGCCACCGACTAAGGATGTGGCTGGAGCGGGCAGAGAGTCATGAGGAGGCTGCCTTAATGGCAGGACCTCCTGCGGTCTTCTGCGGACGCGCTCTGGAGCGCCAGTGGGATTTCTGGTCCTTGGCTGAGTTAGCGGACGAGGCGGAGGGCTTAGAGGACGACCAGTTGGAGGAACGAAAGGAGCGAAACCGCGACTGAATCCTACCCTGGGCAGGTTTCCTGGTCTTGGTATGTGGCATGGAAGTACTCTTCCCGCCAGTAGCCTCTTTAATAATTTCATCCAGCTGTTCACCGAACAGCCGGGAACCAGCAAAAGGGAGCCCAGCAAGGTACTTCTTTGAAGAAGCATCTGCCTTCCACTCTCGAAGCCACAAGATCCTGCGGATAACGAGGGAATTAGCCGAAGCCACCGCAGTGCGGTGAGAAGCCTCTAGCATGGCAGACATGGCATAGGAAGAAAAAAAAAAAAAAAACTTAAGCTTAAGGCAACCATCTCGGGCATAGATTCCCTGGTGAGGGAATGCATCTCCTCCAGAGAAACAGAGATGGCTTTGAGGGCCCACACTGCTGCAAAAGTTGGGGAAAACGCGGCCCCCACCGCTACATACACGGATTTGGCCAGAAGGTCAATCTGACGGTCAGTGGCATCCTTAAGGGAAGTGCCATCAGCCAACGACACAACGGTCCGGGCTGAGAGCCTAGACACCGGAGGGTCTACCTTTGGAGAGTGAGCCCACTCCTTGACCACCTCAGGTGGAAAGGGAAAACTGTCATCAGAACCACGCTTTGGGAAGCGTTTGTCAGGACAGGCCCTGGGTTTGGTCACAGCTGCCTGAAAACTGGAGTGGTTAAAGAACACACTCTTCACTCTCTTAGGCGAGGTAAAACTGGAGCTTTTCTGCCAGAGAGGGTTGCTCCTCTGATTAATGGAAGCAATCAAGTCACTAAGGTCCGAGTCACCCTCGGAAGGATCAATGGGGCACATGGAGTTAGCCTCCGAGCCCCCTGTAAAGGCATCCTCCTCATCCTGCGAGTCCTCAGCCCTTGAATCAGAGCCGCGAGATGAGGGGGGAGAGGGAACCCTGCGGAGCCTCTTAGGAGGACGGGGCCTGTGCCCTGATGATGAATCCTCTGTGAGCTCCAGTGGACGGAGGTCAGAGGATAGGGATCCTAAAGGACCCTTAGCAAGAGCATTAGAAGCACCCTGTGAAGGGGGCTGATGCATATTCAAAGTCCTGGACAGAAGTCCCATGGACTCAGCAAATGACTGGGAGATAGACCTAGAGAAGGACTCTACCCAGGCCGGGGGTTCAGCCACAGGTGCAGGAGCAGCCTGAGAGACCACTGGGGGTGAGACTCCAGGCCGTGGCACCTCCAAGTTAGAGCAGACATCACAATGTGGATAGGTGCTCGCTTCAGGCAGCAGGAGCTTACATGCAGCGCATGCAGCATAAAGCTTTGGAGCCTTGCTCCTCGTGTGAGACATGTTGCTTGAGTGGGGGAAACAGCTTCTACAAAGAGAATGAACCCCAGGGAGAATATAGCAGAGGTCCACAACCGGAGACCGGCTGTGGCATACCAGACCGCTGGAAGCGGTGTCGCGTGCCCTCCAGATCCCGAAGCCCAGACCCCCAATGCACAGCACCTCAGCAGGGATGCAGAGTGCAGGATGGCCCAGAGCAGAGTGAACCCTGCCCAAGAAAATGGCCGCCGGAGCGAAGAGAGGGGGTGGACGGGGGCGTCCCTCGGAATCTGGAGGGCCGTAGAGGCCTGCAGGGGGAGGGGGGTTGGGAGTCGCGCACAAGCAGTGGGGAGTGTCCCTCCCCTGTGCAGGACAGTCGCCGGGAGGAGCCATGCCTGTCCCTCTGCATGAGTGACATGCGAGGGCAGGTAACAGAAACTAGGCCTTCGCCGGGGCCTAAATTTGAGCAGCGAGGCCGACGCGCAGGCACCATCGGCGCGGTTCTCAGGCGAAAAGCCAGAGGACCCGCCGGAAATGCCAAAAAAAACACAGCAAACACACTCTCCCCATACAATAAAGGACATGGACCCCCGACATATGAACGTCTCAAGGTACTTAGCTGCTGAGACGCAGGGCCAGGTCCCCGGGGATGAGTGCTCCGGTCCAGCAGGGTCCTCAAGGAGCTGTGGATGGAGACCGGTCTCTTTCCAGGCATGGAGACCGTGCTGGCTCCCACTTCAATCCAGAGCCCAGGAGGGATGGTGAAGGAGCACGGCATGTAAGGCTCCAGCCTTGGAAATCAACCTTACAACACCACCGACACAGTGGGGCGAGAAGGGATATGCCGGGGGTCCAGACGTGGACCCGCTTTTCTTCAATCTTTTTCCAAAAAATTTACGAAAAAGGAAAAATCATATGAGAATGCATGTGTGGATGTATATCCTCCTGAACACAAAGCAATAAACTGGCTGTGACTGGCTCACCAGGGGGTGTATAAGCTCAGAGGGAGGAGCTACACTTTTAGGTGTAGTACTTTGTGTGTCCTCCGGAGGCAGAAGCTAAACACCCAAGGTCTGGGTCTCCCAAAGGAACGATAAAGAAATATCAGACTCCAGCTGTCCGCTTTACCTTGGCTGGTAATCCAATTTGGGGGGGACCCCATGTTTTTTGTTTTAAATTATTTATTTAATGTAAAAGAACAGCGTGGGGTGCCCTCTGTTTTGGATTACCAGCCAAGGTGAAGTTGCCAGCTGTGGTCTGCAGGCTGCAGCCGTCTGCTTTACCCTAGCTGGCTACAAACGATGGGGGGGGACCTCATGTCATTTTTTTTTTTTAAATTATTTATTTTTTGGCTAAATACAAGGTTAGGCACCCTTTAGTGCCACATGAAAGTCACTAAAGGGTGCCAGCTTAGAATATGCAGGGGGGTGGGACATTATATAGGTCTCTCATCTATCTATCTATTCATCTATCCATCTTTCCCTCTATCCATTATCTGTCTATCGATTATCTATCTATTATCTATATTTATTGCAGTTCAGCATAAAAAAACCGCAGGGACCAACCTGCGGAAAAACCGCGGCAAAATCGCGGGAAAAACGCATGCGTTTTTCCCACGGTTTAGGTGCGGTTTTTTTACTGCAGGTGCGGTAATCTTCAACTCCCAGAAGTTTCTCAAGAAATTTTCTTGAGAAAAATCACTTTTCTAGTGCGGACATAGCCTAAAAAGATGTCCAAAAAATGCTAGAAAAAAAAAAAGGGGGGGGGGGGGGGGGCGACATGGAAGTGTCTTTTACTCTGCTTGGAAGTTGGATATTTAAGAGTACCAGATATAATATATAATATAATGTGTGATTTTGCATATTTTTTTTTTAGGCATTGCCAGGTTCCCCCCATTTAGCGGTATATATTACCTGCTAAATTATTATAACAGTCTGCTTGAAGATTTTTGAGTGTTTCCAGTTGCTGAGACGTGAGTTCCACAGTTGAAGGGCCCAATCCAGCTAATGGGTTAAGTAAACTAGGGTCCAAGCTACGGAGTTGGAGGAGGGCCCGGTGATACAGACTCACAGCCTCTCGTATACGGTGTTCAGAGTAGCACGTGTTGCCCTGAGACTTGTATAAACCTGCTTGAGAGAGACGATGTTCAACAGATCCATCCTAGAAAGAAAACAAGATGAAAACTGTATGAAGAGAGGATTTTTTTGTACTCGCTGCAAAATCTTTTTCTGGGACCCTTCATTACGGGACACAGGTAACCATGGGGTGTATCTGGTTTAAAAAAATAAATAAAATAAAAAAAAAAAAAAAAAAAAAAAAAATGAGCCAGGGTATACATGTGTGTCTCTCACACACTGTAGTGCTAAGAGACGTGGAACAATGAATATGGGAATATAGACATGCATTACTGCTATGAAAAACATGTAAAAAAATGAGATACTTAGCACACAAAAATGGCCAGTTTTATGTGAGCCGCACAGCCAACGGTAAGATGACCTCTTATTGTTGGGTCCCCATCAAACTAATGCCTCTCTTTGGGTTGAAAAACACCCCTACAATTTATGGGCGGACAGGAACCTGCAAATGGAGAATTAAAAATCACCTAAGCCTGAAGAGCAAAAGTGCTCAATCAGAAGGCATGACCCTGTAATCTAAGAAAAAGACTGATGGCACCTCCTACCTTTTTAATGTGAATAGGTGCAAACTGAACATGAAACAGTAAGAAGAAAAAAAAAAAGAGACCGTTGCACTCTGTAGTGCTAAGATATGTGGAACAATGAATATTGAAGGTTTAACCCAAAGAGGAATTAGTTTGGTAGGGATCCAACAAAAAGAGGTCGCCTTGCTGTTGGGCTCACAAAAAACTGGCTAAGTATCTAAATTTTTGCATGTTTTCCATAGCTGTAATGCAGGTCTATATTTCTATATTCATTTACGCATATCTTAGCGTTACAGAGTACAACTGTCTCCTTTTTGTTAAAAGCTTTGAAAAGTAATAAAATTTAAAGCCAAATCCTCTAAAATTTTGACTTTTGGCGTCTTCACAACAGTTTCTCTTAGCTCCACCGAAACAGCAGCCACAAAAGGTTGTGATGCCACAGTTAAAGTGAACCTGTCAGGTGCAATATGCACCCAGATCCACGAGCAGTTCTGGGTGTATATTGCTAATCCCTGCCTAAGGCTAAGTTCACACACTGCGTTTTTTTGACGCTGCGTTTTTGGCCACTAAAAACGCACCCGCGTCAAAAAACGCGGCAAAAAACGCATGCGTTTTTACCACGATTTGGTGCGTTTTGCTGCGTTTTTGATCTCTGCGGTTTTCTGCGATTTTCCAATGCATTGCATGGGGGGAAAACGCAGAAAAACGCAGGAAAGAATTGACATGTCCATTTTTTTTTAAGCTCAAAAACGCAGCTTAAAAAAAAAACAGTTGTGTGCGGACAGCAAAAATGAAAACTCAGACTTTGCTGGGGAAGCAAAGTCATGCAGTTTTGAGGCCAAAAACGCACCCGAAAAACGCGCAAAAACGCCACGAAAAACGCACTGTGCGCACATAGCCTAACTGTCCCTGTATACAATAGCATAGATCAAGAGATCTTTAGAAAAAGTATTTCTAAAGATCGTATATGATAGGTTAATGAGTGCAAGGACTAGTTGCAAGGGAGTTAGTTCCCTTGGCTAGTTGGCCCCCTTAGCAAGTAAGCATGTCCCTGTGGACGTGCTAACATGCTAATGAATGCGCAGTGTCAGAGGATGGTTGTGCTCACCTGTCTGCTGCCATTGCGTCCTACTCCTGGATTTTGGCTCAGTGCGCATGATCCCGGACTTTCGAGCATGCGCACTGCATGAGTTTTAAGTCAAGATATGTACACGAAGTTTCATAGTATGCATGACCGAAAGAGATCGTCAAAATCCAGGAGTAGGACACGTTGGTAGCAGAGCGGTGAACACAACCATCCTCTGAAGCTGCGAATTCATTAGCATGTTAGCATGTAAGCCCTTCCCTGTGGGCGTACTAAGGGGGCCAACTAACCAAGAGTATTAACACTGTTGCGACTAGTCCCTGCGCTCATTAGCATATGATATGGGATCTTTAGAAATACTTTTTCTAAAGATCCCTTTATCTATGCTAGTGTATACAGGGACGGTTAGGCAGGGATTAGCAATATACACCCAGAACTGCTTGTGGTTCTGGATGCATATTGGACCCAACAGGTTCACTTTAATCTAATTAATGAAGAGGTGTGGAGTCTCCTGTGCCAGAAATTTGAGTCTAGTGTCTGGCTGGAGTGAGATTTCTGGTGTTGGGCACAAGCCACTTGTCAGACGCTCCAGATTCATGCACCTCTTCATGAATCGGGAGCTTCTGGTTCCACCACGCCGCTTCATCAAGGCCAGCGTGAACAACCCCAATCTTGATGACCTGGGCCAGTTATCTTTCTGCTGAGTTTTTGTAGCAGTCGTTGGCTGTGCACATGGTGTCTCTTTCAGGTGGTTTCTGAGGCAGAAACCGCCCGAATACTGGCGGCACGATGGCTCAGTGGTTAGCACTGCAATCTTGTGGTGGCTCAGTGGTTAGCACTGCAGTCTTGTGGTGGCTCAGTGGTTAGCACTGCAGTCTTGTGGTGGCTCAGTGGTTAGCACTGCAGTCTTGCAGCGCTGGGGTCCTGGGTTCAAATCCCACCAAGGACAACATCTGCAAGGAGTTTGTATGTTCTCCCCGTGTTTGCATGGGTTTCCTCCGGGTTCTCCAGTTTCCTCCCACACTCCAAAAACATACTCATAGGGAACCTAGATTGTGAGCCCCAATGGGGACAGTGTTGCTGATGTATGTTAACCGCTGTGGAATTAATAGCGCTATATTAATAAATATTATTATTGTTACTACTGCACATTATTTGCTTGTGTGTGTACATAGCCTAAGAAGAGACGGCACAAAAATGTGAATGAAAAAGTTCAGGAAACAACAATCAAAAAACGCTAAAAAATAAGCTTAAGGGGAGGAAAAAAAAATAAAAAATTGACCATTGTTCCTTCTGAAAAACTCTGCTTGGAAAAATGTATAAAACTAAAATGTGAAATAACTCCCCTAAGGGTATGTGCGCACGTTGCTTTTTACCTGCTTTTTTCCTGCTTTTTTGCTGCTTTTTCTTCTGCGCTGTTTAATGCCAAAATGGATGTGTTCTTCTATTCAAGCAAAGTCTATGGGAATTTGGGTTTCTTGTTCACACTATGTTGTTCAAAATGCTGCCTTTTTGTGGCAGAACTTTGGTCAAAAACTCAGCTTTGCAGTGCAAAACCCAAATGGCAAAAACAATTGACATGTTGCTTCTTTGAAAAGCTGAGTTTTTGACCAAAGTTCTGCCTCAAAAAGGCAGCATTTTGAACAACATAGTGTGAACAAGAAACCCAAATTCCCATAGACTCTGCTTGAATAGAAGAACACATCCATTTTGGCATTAAACAGCGCAGAAGAAAAAGCAGCAAAAAAGCAGGTAAAAAGCAGGTAAAAAGCAACGTGCGCACATACCCTAAAGATGGAGCATATCCTAAGTCGGGTTCCACTAAAAAGTTTGTGGCCCAAAAAACATACTGTGTGAACATACCCCAAGAGAGTGTGCACACAATTTTTTGGAGTAGTTTTTGGAGTGGGTTCACAACCCTTCCCAAAAAAAAAAACAACATCTGACTCATTCATTTGCACTGTAAGCGCTTTTTCCTGCTTCAGGTTTTTAAAAAACCTGAAGGGAAAAAATAAAGTAGGTTCCTTCTGTGAGGGGGAAAAAAGGCTCTGTGCAATCACAAGGCTAAAAAAAAATGAAAATCAAAACAAGAAAAATCTTGTTGTTGCCCATAGCAACCAATCACAGAGCAGCTTTCATTTCTCAAGCGCACAGTATGACATGAAAGCTGCGCTGTGATTGGTTGAGCTATAACAAGCGCCGTGCGTTCTGCTGTGCTGTGCGGTCGGGTCACTCTACCTGCTCAGCCATACTGCTCCCATGCTGCGCCCGCCCGCACCACTCTCTGCCGGTAGCTGATCACGTGACACCCAATTTAAATAACTTTATTCATAGCTTACAGACACGTGAACACGCAGCAATAATCAGAGCGCAGGCCGCAGCGGCCCTATATTATGAGAGAACACGCTCCATCTATTATCTTCCCCTCCCACCACATTTATTTCGGAGCTGTTAGGCGTGGCATGTCTTCCTTTATGTACAGGAATTGCCTCCAGCCCTGGTCTCTTATATTTCACCACCTCGTGGTCAATTATTCCACGTTTCAAAGAAAAAAAAAAAACAGGACCGAATGTATCAAATGCGCTGTAATTTTAGGAGGAAAAAAAAGCATAAGCTCGACCAATCACACGTTGCACGTCACTGTACGCTAGCTGTCAATCAAAAACAGGCGGGAACACGAGAAGCAGTCACGTGACAAGAAAGAGCCAATGAACGCCCGCAAGTATCATTGTATTTAAAAGGGAGGGGCAGCACTTGGTTTAAGCGCTAAAAGGGGCGTGTTCCCGCTTTGCTTCAATTATCATAGGTCAAAACAGTGAGTTAATTTGCATAAACCGCCTAGTTTAACCAATCAGAAGATAATACGTCAAAGGGAGCCGCCCACATAAAGAAATGTCCGTTTGTACAGGCGCTGTGTGGTAAAGACACGCCCCACTTCCGCCAGCTTTTCCACCCACTTCCGGGGTGTGGTCTCTGAAGCTCCGGCTACTTCCTGTGTGTTTACAGCACATCCGCCCTGTGTCTTTATCTGTGATCAGCGGCATCATGAGCGGCCTGGACCCGCGCAGGATGAAAGTGACGGAGCTGCGAGCTGAGCTGCAGCGGAGGGGGCTCGATGTCCGGGGGCTGAAGGCCGAGCTGAGCGATCGGCTGCAGGAGGCGCTGGATTCCGAGATGCTGGGAGGAGGCGAGGAGGAGAGAGCGCCGGGCAGCATGGAGGAGGAGACGGAGGAAGAGCGGGCCCTGGACCTGGGCGAGGAGGAGGAAGAGGAGGAGGACGAGTCCGGCGCGGCCGAGGAGCAGCTGGAGGAGGACGACGACGAGTCCGCGGCGGAGCCCGCCACCACCCGGGAGGATGCGGCCTCTCCACCTGCAGAGGGCGCTGCGGAGCCGGCGGAGGGGATGGACGAGGCTCCACCTACCGGGGACGGCGCGGGCAACCTGAATGGAGCGGCGCAGAAAGGGGAGGGAAAGGGGGGAGGTGAGAAAGAAAGCGTCCATTCTCCTGTGGGGGGCGCCATCCTGCATTGTGGTGTAATCTGGGGGTCAGGGCCACCTGTGGGGGGGCGCCATCCTGCATTGTGGTGTAATCTGGGGGTCAGGGCCACCTGTGAGGGGTGCCATCCTGCATTGTGGTGTAATCTGGGGGTCAGGGCCACCTGTGAGGGGCGCCATCCTGCATTGTGGTGTAATCTGGGGGTCAGGGCCACCTGTGAGGGGCGCCATCCTGCATTGTGGTGTAATCTGGGGGTCAGGGCCACCTGTGGGGGGCGCCATCCTGCATTGTGGTGTAATCTGGGGGTCAGGGCCACCTGTGAGGGGCGCCATCCTGCATTGTGGTGTAATCTGGGGGTCAGGGCCACCTGTGAGGGGCGCCATCCTGCATTGTGGTGTAATCTGGGGGTCAGGGCCACCTGTGAGGGGCGCCATCCTGCATTGTGGTGTAATCTGGGGGTCAGGGCCACCTGTGAGGGGCGCCATCCTGCATTGTGGTGTAATCTGGGGGTCAGGGCCACCTGTGGGGGGCGCCATCCTGCATTGTGGTGTAATCTGGGGGTCAGGGCCACCTGTGGGGGGCGCCATCCTGCATTGTGGTGTAATCTGGGGGTCAGGGCCACCTGTGGGGGGCGCCATCCTGCATTGTGGTGTAATCTGGGGGTCAGGGCCACCTGTGGGGGGCGCCATCCTGCATTGTGGTGTAATCTGGGGGTCAGGGCCACCTGTGGGGGGCGCCATCCTGCATTGTGGTGTAATTTGGGGGTCAGGGCCACCTGTGGGGGGCGCCATCCTGCATTGTGGTGTAATTTGGGGGTCAGGGCCACCTGTGGGGGGCGCCATCCTGCATTGTGGTGTAATTTGGGGGTCAGGGCCACCTGTGGGGGGCGCCATCCTGCATTGTGGTGTAATCTGGGGGTCAGGGCCACCTGTGGGGGGGCGCCATCCTGCATTGTGGTGTAATCTGGGGGTCAGGGCCACCTGTGGGGGGCGCCATCCTGCATTGTGGTGTAATCTGGGGGTCAGGGCCACCTGTGGGGGGCGCCATCCTGCATTGTGGTGTAATCTGGGGGTCAGGGCCACCTGTGGGGGGCGCCATCTTGCATTGTGGTGTAATTTGGGGGTCCGATCCACCTGTGAGGGACGCCATCCTGCATTGTGGTGTAATCTGGGGGTCAGGGCCACCTGTGAGGGGGTGCCATCCTTCAAAATGGGGCATTCTGGAGGCCAGGTTTGCCTGTGGGGGGTGCCATCCTGCATCTGGGAGCTAGGCTTGCCTGTGGGAGGTGCCATCCTGCAAATTGGGGCATTCTGGAAGCCAGACCTGCCTGTGGGGGGCGCCATCCTGCATTGTAGTGTAATCTGGGGGTCAGGTCCACCTGTGAGGGGGTGCAATATTGCAAAATGGGGCATTTTAGAAGCCAGATGTACCTGTGGGGGGTGCCATCCTGCAATGTGGGGTAATCTGGGGGTCAGGCCCACTTGTGGGGGGTGCAATCCTGCAAAATGGGGCATTTTAGAAGCCAGACGTACCTGTGCGGGGTGCCATCCTGCATTGTGGGGGTACCATCCTGCATTGTGGGGTAATCTGGGGGTCAGGCCCACCTGTGAGGTGGTGCCATCCTGCAAAATGTTATTCTGGAGGCCAGGCTTGCCTTTGGGGGGCGCCATCATGCATCTGGGAGCCAGGCTTGCCTGTGGGGGGGCGCCATCCTGCATTTTGGGGTATTATGGATGCCAGGCCTGCCTGTGGGGGTGCCATCCTGTAAAATGGGGCATTCTGGAAGCCAGACGTAGCTGTGGGGGGCACCATCCTTCTAAATAAAGCAATCCGGTGGCCAAGTCAATCTTCTGGTGGGCACCATGGTGCATTATGGATGCCACGCCTGCATCCCATAGCAGAGATCTCCTCTACTGCAGGGACCAGCCTGGAGAGGAGCAGTTTGATAAGCGCTGCTCTCCGTTCCCGTCCTCTGAGGGACTGACCATTGCTTCTGTGCACACCATCCTGGGTGCCTCTGCCAGTTGAACGACCCCTGATATCTCTCAGGTGCCCAGGATGCCGGGCACAGGAGTGAAGCTCGGACTGGAAACCAGTGTGTTTCATATCTAGCACATAACCCCTATGCTGTGGGTATGTAAGGGGATGAACATCTGACTTCTCAATACTATTTTCACTAATGTGGTCTTACTCTTTTTAGATGGGAAGAAGGATAAAAAGGATAAACAGGTCAAGAACCCTGGAGCCGCCCGCCAGGGGGTGAAGCGTGTGCGAGAAGAGGAGCAGCGAGGACGCACATATCATGAATACAAAGAAGAAGGTTATTACAGCCGGTGAGATGGACGCTGCTGTCATCTATAAACCCAATGGGTTGGATTCAGCAAACTATTCTCTGGAATAAGATGCACCAAATTCTGTGCCCTAGAGAAATTCATTGCTACTGCAGGCTGACTGTTTGTGGTGGTGCACTGTGCACACTGTCAATTGCAATTGATTTTCAGCACAAGTGGGCGATTACATGCAGACTAGACTTTCATCTGTTTCTATCAATGTAAGCTGAGATTCTAGCTGGCATGCGACTGCAAAGATGTAAATCGCTTACTTGTCACACAATTGCTGGAAATACAGGGGATTCCTGACAGTGTGCACATTGCACACAGATATTGGTAATCTACAGTCAGAGGAACCGTGAAAATGTCTGTCAAAAGTGAGTTTCGGTCAATTTAGGACACTTCGCAGCTGCTGCGACATGAGCACGGCCACGGCCCTCCCCATTAAGCTCCTCCCACTCAATAAAATGTCTTATTATTATTTTGGGGGTTCCTGCTTGATCAGTCCCAATGTTTTTATCATATAAAATCAAGAAATTGTCAAATATCTAAATGAGCCCCACAGCTTTATGTACAGATGCCAGCGCCCAGGAAGACCCTTTAACCCCCATGGATCTTCTATACAGGTCAATAAAACCATTCAGTATGAGCACAGAGACAAGCGAAGTCTGGAGTCCTCCATCCTCTTAAATAGACATTATATATATATATATATATATTATGCCATTTTTCATTTTCTGACAATACCGTTCCTTTACATCTTTTAACTCCTTGTAACACTCTAGCATAGTTTCCCCTGCAGTGCCCACTACAGGGCAAATGTAGCATTACATGGTGCCAATTTTAAAAGAATGGTTGACTTTAATTCTATGATGCCCCAGATTTAGGACCCTCATCCACACAGGCTCATCTCTTGCAGCATAGGGGAGTTCTAAGTTTGGGGACCCAAATTGACATGTACTGTATCCCTTTAACGTGCTTCTCACCCTCCTTTTAAAAAAAAATGTAGGTTTCATTTAGGGTTTTTTTTCTCCTCAGGTCCAAGTCCCCTGTACCCCCGGAGGAAGCTGGTGATGAAATTGAAGAGGCTGTACTGTGTCTTGATAAATGTAAGACTTTCTGTGCTTTCTACACCTATTAGACAAGCTAATCTGATATCTAAAATTCTGCTGCTTGCTTCATGTGTAAGGTGAAGCAGTCTTCATTCGGCAGGTTCTCTTCTCTAGGACATTGTTTTTGGTGTATGTATATAGGAATAAGGGTGTGTATAATGTATGTATGTATGTATGTATTTGCTCCACTCGTGTAGAGTATAGTGGAAATCAATGGGAAACTTGAGCATTTTTTTTTTTTTTTTTTTTTTTGGATCGTCAGTCAAAATGCTCATGTTCACCATTGATTTCAATTTTACGCTCTGGACAAGAGTTGCGCCCATCCGAGCATTAACTGCTCATTCTGAGTACGAAGTACCCCACCATGGTAGTGGATTCTCGTCAGTATTAGCCATCTAAATGTTGTAGTCCATTTATTACTAAATATCTCTTTTGAAAGAAACTTGCCAAAATACGAACGTTTGTTTGATTTTCTGGTTGCAGCTACCTGTGATCTGCAATTTAAAATGGATAAGGATTGCTTTGGCGGACGTCCTTTGTTTGCTGAGAAATTCCCTTCACTGTGGTCAGGATCCCGAGCTACACATGGAGCGAAAAAGGGGAAGGCTTACTTTGAAGTCAAGGTGAGATTTTGGTTATACCCCTATTCCTATAAAATAAAGGTGATTTTCGGAGAACAGAGCTTTGTAGGAGCATCGTGAGTGGAGTGGTGGTGGACATGCTCTGCCTCTGTTTTCTTTTTGTCTATGATCCTGCTGGAGAAATCTGATCTCTTTATTGTATTTCCATCTATACCATAGACAATGAATGAAGCAGAGGTTGACCATGCACATCTATATTCAAGAGTTAATGAGCCAGTGTTCTGGCTAGGCACAAATGCTAGCCAGGATGAAGAAAACTCTTAATGGCTCCTCTAATGGAGAGCTGTTACCACCTAGAACACTAGTATATTGTTGAATGGTTTATTCAGGGCTTTACTGATCTATCCCTATAGGCCTACTAAGGTACAGGCAGGTGCTTGCTAACTACCTGCTTGTTCTGCCCATAGCCGATCCCTGCTGGCTAAGAGCGGTCAGGGCCCCCTCTGGGCGGCGATTCTGTGGCTTCGTGTTATGTCAGGTCAACGGAGTAGCTTGGTTGGCCGACAGGGTGTTGCTGCTAATGTCTGTCTTTTTGATGCTTTGCTCCCCGCTATCTAACTGCGGGGAGTTGGCTGTCAATCAGTAGGACGTTGATAGTGATACCCTGGCAACAGAGTGGAAGGGAAAGAGCTGCTCTGTTGACGCGGCGGTCAAAGGAAACTATTGGTGCTGTCCGTGACTGCTTTTAACAGCCAAGTAGCTAGACTCCTTGCCTGTAAGTCTTTATTCCCATAGGGACAAATAAGAAGTTCTGGATAATACAATTTGATACAAAAGGGGCTTTGGAATGAGATAAAGTAGCAATACACGTGGGAGGGTTTTTATTTTTTCCTTTCACTTTCATTACGTTGGCTGCCCACTGATTTCAGAGTCAGCTATGTCTGCTGTAGTAGTGCCACAAGGAGGTTAAACAGTTGCTGGTAAATTTTCCCCCAAGTATGTGACCGGTTGCACCCATTTCTCGCAGAGGCTGAAAACCCAAATCTTCTTGTTTTGTAGGTGACTGAGAATCTTCCTGTAAAGGAGGGCAGTACAGAAACTCCGTTGCTGCGTGTGGGATGGTCAGTGAGCGGCTCTGCTCCTCAGCTGGGTAATCGCACTCTTTATTATTGTACTACCCCTTCCTCTGTTATTGGTGTGTCATCCATGCCTAATGCTGAGCGCCTTCCCCTCTTACTCTTCTTCTTCTGTCTCGCAGGCGAGGATGACTTGTCCTTTGCTTATGACGGCCGTGGGCTGAAGGTCACCAGCGGAAATTTTGAATCGTACGGGGAATCCTATGAATTAAATGATGTGATCGGGTGTTTGGCTGTAAGTTCCTATTTTACTTTATACAGTTTTTAATGTTTACAGGTGATCATTACCTTCTATCCATTAAAGGGGTCGTCCACTACCAAGACAACCCCTGATCATTTCCCCATGTGTGCCTCCATAAAAATAAGCCCACCTTCCCCTCTGGTGCCAACGCAGTTCCAGCGATGTCTGAACTCACGTTCCCAGAGTCCGTGTGACATTGATACTCGAGCTCCACAACCAATTGGTGCCGGCTTAGGTCTCCTGGCCTTCATATGGTTAAGTAATAGGAAGTGAGAGCTGCGACTTCCACTCTCTTCCCGTTAATTACGGAGGAGGCGAGATAGAAGCCGGCCTGATTGGTCTCGGGATTCTCATATCATAATGTGACATGGGCCCGTGGAATGAGAGCTCCGACATTGTGGGCAGCAGAGGCAAGAATAGGCTCTAATTATATGGGGGCCGCACACGGGCAATGAGGATTGTCCAAGAGGTGGATAACCCATTAAACCTCACATTAGCATTGTAAAGATGATATCTTCATTTTAAACTGTTTAAACATTTCTAAAAAGGGACTATTTAGAGGTGAAATAAATCTGTGACCACATCCTGAGTCATGAAAGTGTGTGATGTGCGCATCATCACTATTCCCGTGTATTCATATATGGTCACATGACTGCTCACTGGCAGAAGGAATTGTGGCTGTGAACATTGCACACTGTCATGATTTGGCTGTCTGCAGTTATGATAGTAAAATAGTGGCTGTGGACTTTTCATTTCAGCTTGATCTAGTCCTTTTAAGAGACTACCAAAGTTGGTGAGAAATGTAGTAACTCGATCACCACTAAAGAGTTGGGTATTAAGTTGCTCAATTACCTTAGACAAGAGCAAATGTGTCAGTATGTAGTAACAAAACCTTTACAGCCCTTCTTACCCCCAGACAGTTGCTCTCTTGTGTGATTCTGTAGGCCCCTTTATGCCTATTAGAATTGTTTTCCTCTCATGTTTATGGTACGCATATACACCTTTTTATAAGGTCTCTGCACCTGCTAAGCCAGTATAGGACTGGCTTTAGGTTATATAGGAAAATCCTAGTGATTGGTTTCCCTTTAGAGGGAACCGGTCACCAGTTTTTTGCTTTATAATCTGTGGCTACCCCCACCGGGCTCTTATATACAGCATGTTAGAATGTTGTATATAACAGCCCAGGCCGCTGTGTAAAACGTAAAAAACAAATACTCAAACCGGTTGCTGCGGTGGATGTGGCTCAGATGGGCATCTTTTGTCCTCCAGTGCCTGCGCCGCCTCTGTCCTTCTGAAGGCGCGGTGCATGACGCGTCCCTCGCCCACACTAGCCGATATTCAGGTCCTGAGCAGGGCAGATCAAAGTATTGCAGTGCGCCTGTGCGGGATCGGCGAGTGTGTATGACGTAGATGCGTCACTCACCACGGCTTCAGAAGGAGGATGAAGATGGCCGAAAGAGGAGGCGCCCACACAAGAGGACGAAGACGCCCATTTGAGTCACATCCACTCAGCACGACCGTTCGGTAAGTATTCTAAAGTGTTTTTTACGTTCTACACAGCAGCACGGGCTCTTATATACAGCATGTTAGAATGATGTGTATATAAGAGCCCGGTGGTGGTGGCCGCAGCTTTATAAAGCAAAAAACTGGTGACCTGTTCCCTTTAAGTGTGCACCCGCAGCACATTCTGCCTTTGTAAACAAGACTGTTAATCAACTGGAAATCATGTTGCTGATCATTGGTTGGTTGTTAAACGCAGCACGTGACTTTGTAAATATATTACATCTGAGTATTACGGTGGCTCAGTGGTTAGCACTGCAGTCTTGCAGCGCTGGGGTCCTGGGTTCAAATCCCACCAAGGACAACATCTGCAAGGAGTTTGTATGTTCTCCCCGTGTTTGCGTGGGTTTCCTCTGGGGTCTCCAGTTTCCTCCCACACTCCAAAGACATACAGATAGGGACTCCAGATTGTGAGCCCCAATGGGGACAGTGTTGCCAATGTATGTAAAGCGCTGTGGAATTAATAGCGCTATATAAATGAATAAAATTATTATGTAAATTATTAACTGCCAAATGCTAGCATAGACATTTCTTTGTGTGATCTCCTGTTTTATCTCGTCCTACAGAACCTAGACGCGGACCCAGTGGAGATATCCTTCTCCAAAAATGGCACTGACTTGGGTCAGGCTTTTGATGTGCCCAAAAGTACTTTGGGAGAGGAAGCGCTGTTGCCCCATATCTTGTGCAAAGGCTGCACTTTCCAGGTTAACTTTGGACAAAAGGAGGAACCCTGGCACCCACCATCAGAGGGCTTCTCATTTGTGAAAGACGTCCAGTCTGAGGACCTGAAAAGAACACCCCTTCCACCAAGTGGTGCAGAGGAGTGTGAGGTAGGTGCTGGACCAAAGCCAGCGATCAATCAGTTCATTATTGCAGAAGCATCGTGCCAAGCTGAGACCCCTTATTAATGAAAGCCTCATGGATCTCCTAACTTGTGTGTGATTTTTTTTTTTTTTTTTTTTTTCTTTTTTACATTTCCAGGTTTTATTGATGATTGGTCTCCCAGGCACTGGCAAAACCACTTGGGCCCAAAAATATAGTAAAGACAACCCTGAAAAGCGGTTCCATCACCTGTCTACAGAAGCATTAATCCCACAGCTAAAGGTGTGTGAGGAAATTGACTTAAAAAACCTTCCAGAATGTACAAACAATAGGTAGATGTCTGTTCTCTTTAGATTCTTTCTGGATTTTGATACAGACTAGACTAAACTGCTTTAAAAAAAGGGACTAAATTTTGTTTCCAGCATTCCAAGGATCTAATGGGGATTTCCGTTAAAACAAATATCTTGATCAAATTACCCTTTCCTCTTAGGCTATGTGCCCACGGGACAACGTACCCTTGGATTTTGCTACAAATTTATCTGTATTTCTTTGTCGCTCCATTGGGAGACCCAGACAATTGGGTGTATAGCTATTGCCTCTGGAGGCCACACAAAGTATTACACTTAAAAGTGTAAGGCCCCTCCCCTTCTGGCTATACACCCCCAGTGGGATCACTGGCTCACCAGTTTTGTGCTTTGTGCGAAGGAGGCAACACATCCACGCATAGCTCCACTTTTTAGTCAGCAGCAGCTGCTGACTATGTCGGATGGAAGAAAAGAGGACACATATAGTGTCCCCAGCATGCTCCCTTCTCACCCCACTGTATGTCGGAGGTGTTTGTAAGGTTGAGGTACCCATTGCGGGTACGGCGGCAGGAGCCCACATGCTGATTCCTTCCCCATCCCTTTTTACAGGGCTCTGGGTGAAGTGGGATTTACCGGTCTCCAGGCACTGAGACCGTGCTCCATCTACAGCCCCTGGAGAAGATGCTGGATGGAGCGGAGTACATCAGGGACATGGCCCTGCTTCCTCAAGGTACTCTGTGTCCCCGTGCATTTGGCGCTCACACCGCAGCATGCTGGGTGTTGTAGTGCGCCGGGGGACATCAGCGCTGCGGCGCCTGTGCCATGGCCTCATTCAGCTTTGCTGAAGCAGGCTCACTTATGGGAATTGGTCGCGCCGGCCGCTGGGACTGCGGCGCGGCTGGCACTTGTAGTGCGCCGGGGACTTCAGCGCGGCCTGCGCTTTTACGGCGGCCGCGCTGATAACTAGAGTCCCCGGCTTTTGCGGCCTGCTTCCGTTCGTTCCCGCCCCCAGACCTGCCAGTCAGGAGAGGGGCGGGACGCTGGCCACTTCCAGGAATCGGTTGCGCCGGCCGCTGGAACTGCGGCGCGGCTGGCACTTGTGGTGCGCCGGGGACTTCAGCGCGGCCCGCGCTTTTACGGCGGCCGCGCTGTTAACTCGAGTCCCCGGCTTCTGGGCCTAGTCTCCCTTCGTTACCGCCCACAGCCCTGACAGTCAGGGTAGGGGCGTGACGCTGCATAGAGCAGAGCTGAGAGCTGGAGTATGTTTTGCATACTCCACCCCTCTCACTGTGTGCACTGTGAAACCGGATTCCCGCACTTTCTCAGGCACGCCCACGGCTTCCTTCTCTACAAGGACACTGGCAGCCATTAGTGTCAGTTTCTGTACAATACAGAGACAAGTGTGGAAGACCCTGGCATTCTGATAGTCACACAATCGCTGTAACAGGCGTTAAGCAGCACCTGTGGTGCTAACCCCACTAGTGCAGAAGTGCACTTATAGATATGCTTGTGCTATATACATTGCACTGTTTGGTCGCACGTTGTATATACCCTCCTGGATTATGCGGAGGAGTTATCAGCATATTCTCTGTGTAAAACAAAGGTGCAGAACCACATGTTTTTCTATACAGCTGGTACAGCATGTACGGCTATACGGCCGGCAGGTACATAGACTCCCATTCTATGCACTAATGGCCAGGGGATGAGGACGGTGTCTGCAGTATTTACTGACAGTTTTTCTGAGACTATGGCTATGATACTAGAAGCCTAGCAGTCCGGACATGTCTCTCACAATATGGGCACTGTTGAATCATTGATCCATGGCCCCCCTCAGTGTGAATAACTAACAGCTCCGGGAATGTCACACGCATCCCAGAGTCACGGCTCTGCACGGACGTCAGTCCCAGACAGCCTAAGTGGGCTCGCTATGAGCGGCCTCGGTTTCATCAGGGTCCTAACAGAAGGACTCGCTGTGTAATGAGGCGGAAGTAGCGGCTCAGGATTCTGATCCTGAGACCGCTCTCAATCTGGATACACCTGATTGTGACGCCATAGTAAATAATCTTATAGCGTCCATCTATAGAATGTGGGTTATTTCTCACAGCTCCTCCAGTGGAGGAGTCAGCTTCACGTATTTTTCTGGACCACTCTGCCTTCAGAGAGGCAGTCCAGGAACACCACACTTATCCAGATATGCGCTTCTCCAAACGGCTTAGGATACACGTTATCCCTGTCCCCTGACTTGGTCAAGGACTGGACCCAATGTCCCGAGCGGCATCCTCCAATCTCCAGGCTTGTAGCTAGATCCATAGTTGCAGTGGGAGATGGAACTGCAAACTCAAAGATGCCACTGACAGACAGATGGATCTCTGGTCGAAAGCCATCTATGAGGCTGTCGGCGCACCGTTGGCTCCGGCATTCTCTCCCTTGGGGCACTCCAAGCTATTTCAGCTTGTCTTACACAGATTGACACGGTTACACGTACATCTGTGCCGCAGGTGGCATCCTTAACCTCTCAAATGTCTGCATTTGTTTCTTACGCGATTCAGGTTGTCCTGGACTCTGCGAACCGTGCGGCGGTAGCCTCCGCTACTCCGTGTTTTTTAGCAGAGCCTGGTCTGCTCGTTAAGTGAATGGAAGGCAGATTCTGCTTCCAAAAAAGGTTGCCTAACCAGTTGCCTTTTTCTGCTGACCGACTGTTTGGTGAGCGTTGGATGTAACCATCAAACAGTCCAGGGGTAAGGATTCATCCTTTCCTCAGCCCGGACACAACAAACCCCAACAGAGCAAGAGGCAGTCGGGGTTTTCGGCCTTTTCGAGGCTCGGGCAGGTCCCATTTTTCCTCGTCCAATGTGGACTCAAAAGGATCAGAGGAGCTAAGATTCTTAGCGGGCTCAGTCTCGCCCAAAAAAGCGACAGTCTGAAAACCCGCTTCCAAGGCGGCTTCCTCATGACTTGCAGCCTCGGTCGGTAGCAGGCTCTCCCGCCTTGGCGATATTTAGCTGCCATAGGTCAATGACCATTGAGTGTGAGACATTCTGTCTCACGGGTACAGGATAGAGCTCACTTCTCGTCCTCCAACTCGATTCTTCAGAATTTCTCCACCTCCCGGCCGGGCCGCTGCTCTTCTGCAAACAGGGTGCACTCTATAGGCAGAAAGAGTGATGACCCCCGTTCCTCTTCAGGAACAAGGTCACGGTTTTTACCCCAAATTCTTTGCGGTACCTATAACAACGGGCCGTTCCGTCCCGTTCTGGATCTAAAAATGCTCAGCAAGCTCGTGGACACCAGGCGGTTCCGGATGGAATCCCTCCGCCATGTCATCGCCTCAAGGTCCCAAGGATATTTCCTAGCATCATTAGGCATCAAGGATGCTTATCCACACGTGCCGATTGATCCAGAGCACTAGCGTTTCTACGCTTCGTTATAGGAGACGAACACCCTCTGTTCGTAGCTCTACCTTCCGGCTAGCGACAGTCCAACTGGTCTTCGCCAAGGTCAGGGCAGCAGTAGTCACAGTCCTGCACTCTCAGGGTCACTCTGTGGTCCCGTATTTAGACGATCTACTTGTCAAGGCACTCTCTTAGGAAACATGCCAACACTGCCCGAACGTTGCGCTGGAGACTCTCTAGAGTTTTGGGTGGATCATCAACTTTTTAAAGTCAGATCCGACCCCGACCCTATCGATAACATATCTAGGCATAGAGTTTCTTACTCTCTCAGCGATAGTGAAGCTGCCGCTAGACAAACAGCATTCACTACGGGCTGCAAGCTCTTCTTTAAGAACCAGTCGCACACATTGAGACGCCTCATGCACTTCCTACGTAAGATGGTAGCAATGGAGGCAGTTCCTTTCGCGCAGTTTTACTGCGTCCACTACAATGGGACATTCTCCGCCAATGGGACGAGGAGTCGACGTCCCTCAACAGAGTCGTCGTTCTTTCTCAGGCGGCCAAGGAATCTCTACGGTGGTGGCTTCTTCTCACCTCTTGGTCAAAAAGAAGGTCCAGACGCGAGTCTATCAGGGTGGGGAGCAGTTTTTCTCCACTACAGCGCTCAGGGTACGTGGACTCAGCAAGAGTCCACTCTTCAGATCAATGTTCTTGAACACAGAGCAGTGTATCTTGCCCTACAATCCTTCCAACAGCGGCTGGAAAGCAAGCATATCCGACTTCAGTCGGACAGCTCCACAGCGGTGGCATACATCAACCACCAAGGAAGAACGCGCAACCGGCAAGCCTTCCAGGAAGTCCGGCAGGTTCTGATGTGGGTGGAAGACACGGCATCCACCATATCCACAATTCACATCCCAAGTGTGGAAACTAGGAAGCTGACTTCCTAAGTCGCTGAGGTGTGGCCGAAAGAGTATGGTCTCCTCACCCGGACGGGTTTCAGGAGATCTGGCGCCGCTGACAAAGGCCGGACGTCGATCTAATGGCGTCACGGCACAACAACAATGTGCCAGCTTCATGGCACGGTTTCACAATCATCGAGCTCTGGCGGCAAACGCCTTAGTTCAGCATTGGTCGCAGTTCCAGCTACCTTAGGTGCCACCTCTGGCATTGTTGCCCAGAGTACTGCGCTAGATCAAGACCGACTGCGGCCGCGCCATCCTCGTCGCTACAAATTGGCCGAGGATGTTGTGGTACTCGGTTCTGTGGTGCCTCACGGTAGGCTAACCGGGGGCACTACCAGACCAATCAGACTGGCTGTCTCAAGGGCCATTCTTCCATTTGAATTCTACGGCCCTCAACCGGATGGTGTGGCATTGAGTCCTGGAACCTAGTGTCGTCAGGATTACCTCAGGACGTGGTTGCCACCATGAGACAGGCTAACATACCAACGTCCGCCAAGATTGACCACAGGACGTGGAAGATGTTCTTATCTCGGTGCTCGGCGCAGGGTGTTTCTCCCTGGCCGGTTGCATCGTCTATGTTCCCTTCCTTCCTGCAATCTAGGTAGGAAAATGGGTTGTCGCTCAGTTCCCTTTAGGGACAAGTCTCAGCGCTATCTGTATTTTTTCAGAAACGACGACTTCCTCAGGTACGCACGTTCCTACGGGGAGTTTGTCTTCTCAGCACTCCGTACAAGCGGCCGTTAGAGCCCTGAGATCTGAACAAGGTTCTAATTGCTCTCCAGATGCCGCCTTTCGAGCCTTTGAAGGATGTCTCCCTTCCCGTTTTTCACGGGAAGTGGCCTTCTAGTAACGGTCTCGTCTCTTAGGAGAGTTTCCGAGCTAGCAACGCTCTCATACAAACTCCCTTCCTGGTCCTTCACCAGGACAGGTAGTTCTGCGTCCGGTTCCGGAATTTCTCCCTAAGGTGGTATCCCATTTTCATATCAATCAGGATATCACCTCACCTTCTTTGTGTCCTCGTCCAGTCCATCAATTTCAGAAAGATTTGCATCTGTTGGTTCTGGTGAGAGCACTCACGTTCTACTTCCCGCATGGCGCTCCTGCGCCACCCGGATGCACTCTTTGTCCTTGTCGCTGGTCGGCGTAAACAGTCGCAAGCTTCCAGATCCACCCTTGCTCGGGGGCTCGAGGAACCAATTCTTGAAACCTACAGTTCTACTGGGCTTCTGGTTCTCTCAAGGCCGAAGGCCCATTCTACCAGAGCCGTGGGTGCATCCTGGGCATTACGGCACCAGGCTACGGCTCAGCAGGTGTGTCAGGCACCCACCTGGTCGAGTCTACTTACTTTTACCAAGCATTATCAGATGCATACCTACGCTTCGGCAGACGCCAGCCTAGGTAGATAAGTCATTCAGGCGGCGGTTGGCCACCTGTAGGAGAGGGCCGTTTGACGGCCCTATCATGAGGTATTCTTTTACCCACCCAGGGATTGCTTTTGGACATCCCAATTGTCTGGGTCTCCCAATGGAGCGACAAAGAAGAAGGGAATTTTGTTTACTTACCGTAAATTCCTTTTCTTCTAGCTCCAATTGGGAGACCCAGCACCCGCCCTGTTTTCTCGGGGTTTTTCTGTTTTTTCGGGTACACATGTTGTTCATGTGGTATGGTTCAGTTCTCCGATGTTTCCTCGGATTGAATTGGTCTTTAAACCAGTTATTGGCTTTCCTCCTTCTTGCTTTGGCACTAAAACTGGTGAGCCAGTGATCCCACTGGGGGTGTATAGCCAGAAGGGGAGGGGCCTTACACTTTTAAGTGTAATACTTTGTGTGGCCTCCAGAGGCAATAGCTATACACCCAATTGTCTGGGTCTCCCAATTGGAGCTAGAAGAAAAGGAATTTACGGTAAGTAAACAAAATTCCCTTCTTTCCAGATAAATCTGCAGGTTTGCACAAGTACAGACACTCCCCATTTTATCCTATGGGATTTGGGGAGTGCTGTATCAATGCTGCGGAATATGCTGCGGATGTCCCGCAGCCACACGTAACTGTATGTCAATTATTCATGCGGAAATAGCTGCGGATGTGTTGCCTTTTGACTGTGGAGGTACAGGGCGGGACTTCCTCAGATATTTCCACACTTGTCCCACAGGTTTACCCCAACAAAAAATGCTCGAATCCCACAGCAATGAATAGCTGTGGATTCTGGGGAGCACCTGCGGCACATTAGTCCCGAGGGCACATTAGTCCCGAGGGCACATTAGTCCCGAGGGCACATTAGTCCCGAGGGCACATTAGTCCCGAGGGCACATTAGTCCCGAGGGCACATTAGTCCCGAGGGCACATTAGTCCCGAGGGCACATTAGTCCCGAGGGCACATTAGTCCCGAGGGCACATTAGTCCCGAGGGCACATTAGTCCCGAGGGCACATTAGTCCCGAGGGCACATTAGTCCCGAGGGCACATTAGTCCCGAGGGCACATTAGTCCCGAGGGCACATTAGTCCCGAGGGCACATTAGTCCCGAGGGCACATTAGTCCCGAGGGCACATTAGTCCCGAGGGCACATTAGTCCCGAGGGCACATTAGTCCCGAGGGCACATTAGTCCCGAGGGCACATTATCCTATAGTAATAGCTAACCTGGCTTCTGTTTTACAGACCGCTGGTCCGGATGCCCCAGAGCAGGACCAGAAAGCGAAGGATAGCCTTGTGCAGTTGGCAACAAAATGTCTCATCAGGCTGGTACCGGTGGCTGCACGCCGAAAGGGGAATTATATTATCGATCAGGTGAGAAAAGTGGTAACGCGTGCCTTCAGATTCCTCTGACTCTTTGCCTTGTGGGCTTCGGTCCTATTGATTTCGTTTTCCATCCATAGTGCACAGTTTACGGTTCGGCTCAGCGCAGGAAGATGCACTGTTTTAAAGGCTTTCAGCGCAAAGCCGTCGTGCTGGTCCTTAAGGATGATGAGTGGAAGAAAAGGTTGGAGTCTCGCAAAGAGAAGGAGGAGGAGATTGTTCCGGACTACGTCCTCCTGGAAATGAAAGGTAGCGAATGACTACATTAGTGTCTGTTAGTTGATGGGTTGCACCAGTTCTTAATTATTTTTAAAATATTTCTCTTCTTTAGCTAACTTTGTGATACCTATAAAGAATGACTTTCTAGAAGATGTTATTTATGCGGAGCTCGGCCAGGAAGAAGCCGATTCTTTGGTAGGTGAGGCGAAGAAGGAAGCGCGCCTGAAGCTGCCTACCACCGAGAAGAGGGGAAATCGTATGCAGAAGCGGGCTCGCACAGACCGGGGACGAGGAGGAGGAGCAGGGGGCGGCGGTAAGTACTAAATCACTTGCGTAGATAATGCACTACACAAGGACATTGTTTGAGAAGTCATTTTCTCCCCTTCTCAGGAAACTACCAGCAACAAAGGAACTTTAACAACCGTATGTACATGCATCACTCCAGGCCGCAACCATATCATCAGCAGCCACGAAATTACTGGGGGGCACCCCAAAGAGGGGTACGTAATTGGAGCACAATACATATGTCCATGGTTATAGAAAATTGATTTGTATTGACTATATGTAAGCTGGATCGCACACTTTAAGTTAAACCCCATGGGACAATGCCTTGTATTGCCCACCAACAAATAGGATATCAAGTCTGTGTTTACTTCAGTTATACTTTTATATATTTTATATAATATAATCTCAATCTTCCAGGGTTACCAGAATTTCTATGATCGTTATTCTGACCAGCAAAATAGATACTATGGACAACAGAACTACAGACCACAGAACAGGGGCGGGGTAAGCTTTGATTTAAGATTTTTAGTTAACCTTCACTCATGTTAAAATTGAATTTTAAAAATTCCACTTGTTCCTCCTTGTGATCTGAAACTATTGCTTTCTTTGTCGCTCCATTGGGAGACCCAGACAATTGGGTGTATAGCTATTGCCTCTGGAGGCCACACAAAGTATTACACTTAAAAGTGTAAGGCCCCTCCCCTTCTGGCTATACACCCCCAGTGGGATCACTGGCTCACCAGTTTTGTGCTTTGTGCGAAGGAGGCAACACATCCACGCATAGCTCCACTTTTTAGTCAGCAGCAGCTGCTGACTATGTCGGATGGAAGAAAAGAGGACACATATAGTGTCCCCAGCATGCTCCCTTCTCACCCCACTGTATGTCGGAGGTGTTTGTAAGGTTGAGGTACCCATTGCGGGTACGGCGGCAGGAGCCCACATGCTGATTCCTTCCCCATCCCTTTTTACAGGGCTCTGGGTGAAGTGGGATTTACCGGTCTCCAGGCACTGAGACCGTGCTCCATCTACAGCCCCTGGAGAAGATGCTGGATGGAGCGGAGTACATCAGGGACATGGCCCTGCTTCCTCAAGGTACTCTGTGTCCCCGTGCATTTGGCGCTCACACCGCAGCATGCTGGGTGTTGTAGTGCGCCGGGGGACATCAGCGCTGCGGCGCCTGTGCCATGGCCTCATTCAGCTTTGCTGAAGCAGGCTCACTTATTGGAATTGGTCGCGCCGGCCGCTGGGACTGCGGCGCGGCTGGCACTTGTAGTGCGCCGGGGACTTCAGCGCGGCCTGCGCTTTTACGGCGGCCGCGCTGATAACTAGAGTCCCCGGCTTTTGCGGCCTGCTTCCGTTCGTTCCCGCCCCCAGACCTGCCAGTCAGGAGAGGGGCGGGACGCTGGCCACTTCTATGAATCGGTCGCGCCGGCCGCTGGAACTGCGGCGCGGCTGGCACTTGTGGTGCGCCGGGGACTTCAGCGCGGCCCGCGCTTTTACGGCGGCCGCGCTGTTAACTCGAGTCCCCGGCTTCTGGGCCTAGTCTCCCTTCGTTACCGCCCACAGCCCTGACAGTCAGGGTAGGGGCGTGACGCTGCATAGAGCAGAGCTGAGAGCTGGAGTATGTTTTGCATACTCCACCCCTCTCACTGTGTGCACTGTGAATCCGGATTCCCGCACTTTCTCAGGCACGCCCACGGCTTCCTTCTCTACAAGGACACCGGCAGCCATTAGTGTCAGTTTCTGTACGATACAGAGACAAGTGTGGAAGACCCTGGCATTCTGATAGTCACACAATCGCTGTAACAGGCGTTAAGCAGCACCTGTGGTGCTAACCCCACTAGTGCAGAAGTGCACTTATAGATATGCTTGTACTATATACATTGCACTGTTTGGTCGCACGTTGTATATACCCTCCTGGATTATGCGGAGGAGTTATCAGCATATTCTCTGTGTAAAACAAAGGTGCAGAACCACATGTTTTTCTATACAGCTGGTACAGCATGTACGGCTATACGGCCGGCAGGTTACATAGACTCCCACTGTATGCACTAATGGCCAGGGGATGAGGACGGTGTCTGCAGTATTTACTGACAGTTTTTCTGAGACTATGGCTATGATACTAGAAGCCTAGCAGTCCGGACATGTCTCTCACAATATGGGCACTGTTGAATCATTGATCCATGGCCCCCCTCAGTGTGAATAACTAACAGCTCCGGGAATGTCACACGCATCCCAGAGTCACGGCTCTGCACGGACGTCAGTCCCACACAGCCTAAGCGGGCTCGCTATGAGCGGCCTCGGTTTCATCAGGGTCCTAACAGAAGGACTCGCTGTGTAATGAGGCGGAAGTAGCGGCTCAGGATTCTGATCCTGAGACCGCTCTCAATCTGGATACACCTGATTGTGACGCCATAGTAAATAATCTTATAGCGTCCATCTATAGAATGTGGGTTATTTCTCACAGCTCCTCCAGTGGAGGAGTCAGCTTCACGTATTTTTCTGGACCACTCTGCCTTCAGAGAGGCAGTCCAGGAACACCACGCTTATCCAGATATGCGCTTCTCCAAACGGCTTAGGATACACGTTATCCCTGTCCCCTGACTTGGTCAAGGACTGGACCCAATGTCCCGAGCGGCATCCTCCAATCTCCAGGCTTGTAGCTAGATCCATAGTTGCAGTGGGAGATGGAACTGCAAACTCAAAGATGCCACTGACAGACAGATGGATCTCTGGTCGAAAGCCATCTATGAGGCTGTCGGCGCACCGTTGGCTCCGGCATTCTCTCCCTTGGGGCACTCCAAGCTATTTCAGCTTGTCTTACACAGATTGACACGGTTACACGTACATCTGTGCCGCAGGTGGCATCCTTAACCTCTCAAATGTCTGCATTTGTTTCTTACGCGATTCAGGTTGCCTGGACTCTGCGAACCGTGCGGCGGTAGCCTCCGCTACTCCGTGTTTTTAAGCAGAGCCTGGTCTGCTCGTTAAGTGAATGGAAGGCAGATTCTGCTTCCAAAAAAGGTTGCCTAACCAGTTGCCTTTTTCTGCTGACCGACTGTTTGGTGAGCGTTGGATGTAACCATCAAACAGTCCAGGGGTAAGGATTCATCCTTTCCTCAGCCCGGACACAACAAACCCCAACAGAGCAAGAGGCAGTCGGGGTTTTCGGCCTTTTCGAGGCTCGGGCAGGTCCCATTTTTCCTCGTCCAATGTGGACTCAAAAGAATCAGAGGAGCTAAGATTCTTAGCGGGCTCAGTCTCGCCCAAAAAAGCGACAGTCTGAAAACCCGCTTCCAAGGCGGCTTCCTCATGACTTGCGGCCTCGGTCGGTAGCAGGCTCTCCCGCCTTGGCGATATTTAGCTGCCATAGGTCAATGACCATTGAGTGTGAGACATTCTGTCTCACGGGTACAGGATAGAGCTCACTTCTCGTCCTCCAACTCGATTCTTCAGAATTTCTCCACCTCCCGGCCGGGCCGCTGCTCTTCTGCAAACAGGGTGCACTCTATAGGCAGAAAGAGTGATGACCTCCGTTCCTCTTCAGGAACAAGGTCACGGTTTTTACCCCAAATTCTTTGCGGTACCTATAACAACGGGCCGTTCCGTCCCGTTCTGGATCTAAAAATGCTCAGCAAGCTCGTGGACACCAGGCGGTTCCGGATGGAATCCCTCCGCCATGTCATCGCCTCAAGGTCCCAAGGATATTTCCTAGCATCATTAGGCATCAAGGATGCTTATCCACACGTGCCGATTGATCCAGAGCACTAGCGTTTCTACGCTTCGTTATAGGAGACGAACACCCTCTGTTCGTAGCTCTACCTTCCGGCTAGCGACAGTCAACTGGTCTTCGCCAAGGTCAGGGCAGCAGTAGTCACAGCCTGCACTCTCAGGGTCACTCTGTGGTCCCGTATTTAGACGATCTACTTGTCAAGGCACTCTCTTAGGAAACATGCCAACACTGCCCGAACGTTGCGCTGGAGACTCTCTAGAGTTTTGGGTGGATCATCAACTTTTTAAAGTCAGATCCGACCCCGACCCTATCGATAACATATCTAGGCATAGAGTTTCTTACTCTCTCAGCGATAGTGAAGCTGCCGCTAGACAAACAGCATTCACTACGGGCTGCAAGCTCTTCTTTAAGAACCAGTCGCACACATTGAGACGCCTCATGCACTTCCTACGTAAGATGGTAGCAATGGAGGCAGTTCCTTTCGCGCAGTTTTACTGCGTCCACTACAATGGGACATTCTCCGCCAATGGGACGAGGAGTCGACGTCCCTCAACAGAGTCGTCGTTCTTTCTCAGGCGGCCAAGGAATCTCTACGGTGGTGGCTTCTTCTCACCTCTTGGTCAAAAAGAAGGTCCTTCCTATCCCCGTCCTGGGCGATAGTTACGACAGACGCGAGTCTATCAGGGTGGGGAGCAGTTTTTCTCCACTACAGCGCTCAGGGTACGTGGACTCAGCAAGAGTCCACTCTTCAGATCAATGTTCTTGAACACAGAGCAGTGTATCTTGCCCTACAATCCTTCCAACAGCGGCTGGAAAGCAAGCATATCCGACTTCAGTCGGACAGCTCCACAGCGGTGGCATACATCAACCACCTAGGAAGAACGCGCAACCGGCAAGCCTTCCAGGAAGTCCGGCAGGTTCTGATGTGGGTGGAAGACACGGCATCCACCATATCCACAATTCACATCCCAAGTGTGGAAACTAGGAAGCTGACTTCCTAAGTCGCTGAGGTGTGGCCGAAAGAGTATGGTCTCCTCACCCGGACGGGTTTCAGGAGACCTGGCGCCGCTGACAGAGGCCGGACGTCGATCTAATGGCGTCACGGCACAACAACAATGTGCCAGCTTCATGGCACGGTTTCACAATCATCGAGCTCTGGCGGCAAACGCCTTAGTTCAGCATTGGTCGCAGTTCCAGCTACCTTAGGTGCCACCTCTGGCATTGTTACCCAGAGTACTGCGCTAGATCAAGACCGACTGCGGCCGCGCCATCCTCGTCGCTACAAATTGGCCGAGGATGTTGTGGTACTCGGTTCTGTGGTGCCTCACGGTAGGCTAACCGGGGGCACTACCAGACCAATCAGACTGGCTATCTCAAGGGCCATTCTTCCATTTGAATTCTACGGCCCTCAACCGGATGGTGTAGCATTGAGTCCTGGAACCTAGTGTCGTCAGGATTACCTCAGGACGTGGTTGCCACCATGAGACAGGCTAGCATACCAACGTCCGCCAAGATTGACCACAGGACGTGGAAGATGTTCTTATCTCGGTGCTCGGCGCAGGGTGTTTCTCCCTGGCCGGTTGCATCGTCTATGTTTCCTTCCTTCCTGCAATCTAGGTAGGAAAATGGGTTGTCGCTCAGTTCCCTTTAGGGACAAGTCTCAGCGCTATCTGTATTTTTTCAGAAACGACGACTTCCTCAGGTACGCACGTTCCTACGGGGAGTTTGTCTTCTCAGCACTCCGTACAAGCGGCCGTTAGAGCCCTGAGATCTGAACAAGGTTCTAATTGCTCTCCAGATGCCGCCTTTCGAGCCTTTGAAGGATGTCTCCCTTCCCGTTTTTCACGGGAAGTGGCCTTCTAGTAACGGTCTCGTCTCTTAGGAGAGTTTCCGAGCTAGCAACGCTCTCATACAAACTCCCTTCCTGGTCCTTCACCAGGACAGGGTAGTTCTGCGTCCGGTTCCGGAATTTCTCCCTAAGGTGGTATCCCATTTTCATATCAATCAGGATATCACCTCACCTTCTTTGTGTCCTCGTCCAGTCCATCAATTTCAGAAAGATTTGCATCTGTTGGTTCTGGTGAGAGCACTCAGGTTCTACTTCCCGCATGGCGCTCCTGCGCCACCCGGATGCACTCTTTGTCCTTGTCGCTGGTCGGCGTAAACAGTCGCAAGCTTCCAGATCCACCCTTGCTCGGGGGCTCGAGGAACCAATTCTTGAAACCTACAGTTCTACTGGGCTTCTGGTTCTCTCAAGGCCGAAGGCCCATTCTACCAGAGCCGTGGGTGCATCCTGGGCATTTCGGCACCAGGCTACGGCTCAGCAGGTGTGTCAGGCACCCACCTGGTCGAGTCTACTTACTTTTACCAAGCATTATCAGATGCATACCTACGCTTCGGCAGACGCCAGCCTAGGTAGATAAGTCATTCAGGCGGCGGTTGGCCACCTGTAGGAGAGGGCCGTTTGACGGCCCTATCATGAGGTATTCTTTTACCCACCCAGGGATTGCTTTTGGACATCCCAATTGTCTGGGTCTCCCAATGGAGCGACAAAGAAGAAGGGAATTTTGTTTACTTACCGTAAATTCCTTTTCTTCTAGCTCCAATTGGGAGACCCAGCACCCGCCCTGTTTTCTCGGGGTTTTTCTGTTTTTTCGGGTACACATGTTGTTCATGTGGTATGGTTCAGTTCTCCGATGTTTCCTCGGATTGAATTGGTCTTTAAACCAGTTATTGGCTTTCCTCCTTCTTGCTTTGGCACTAAAACTGGTGAGCCAGTGATCCCACTGGGGGTGTATAGCCAGAAGGGGAGGGGCCTTACACTTTTAAGTGTAATACTTTGTGTGGCCTCCAGAGGCAATAGCTATACACCCAATTGTCTGGGTCTCCCAATTGGAGCTAGAAGAAAAGGAATTTACGGTAAGTAAACAAAATTCCCTTCTTCTGGCCGTCAAAATTAACGCACATCACAGGAATCCGTCGCAGTCCGTCACGCTTGTAATGGATTTCTGTGGTGCTGGATTCCGTCGTCTTTGCTGATGTCATACCCATGTGAAAAGGAGTGGAGCCTCAGCCAACATAGCTGATACCAGGAAGCAACATTATTTTCTTTTTCGCTCCTAATTGGGAGACCCAGACAGTGGGTGTATAGCTACTGCCCTCTGGAGGCCGCACAAAGAACTACACTTAAAAGTGTAAGGCCCCTCCCCTTCTGGCTATACACCCTCCCGTAGGAGTACAGATTCCTCAGTTTTAGCTTTGTGCGCAAGGAGGTCAGACACGCACGCATAGCTCCATTGTTTTTAGTCAGCAGCAGCTGCTGACTATGTCGGATGGAAGAAAAGAGGGCCCATACAGGGCTCCCAGCATGCTCCCTTCTCACCCCACTGTATGTCGGAGGTGTTTGTAAGGTTGAGGTACCCATTGCGGGTACGGCGGCAGGAGCCCACATGCTGATTCCTTCCCCATCCCTTTTTACAGGGCTCTGGGTGAAGTGGGATTTACTGGTCTCCAGGCACTGAGACCGGGCTCCATCTACAGCCCCTGGAGAAGATGCTGGATGGAGCGGAGTACATCAGGGACATGGCCCTGCTTCCTCAAGGTACTCTGTGTCCCCGTGCAGGCGCTCACACCGCAGCATGCTGGGTGTTGTAGTGCGCCGGGGGACAGCAGCGCTACGGCGCTTGTGCCATGGCCTCATTCAGCTTCGCTGAAGCAGGCACACTTATTGGAATCGGTCGCGCCGGCCGCTGGGACTGCGGCGCGGCTGGCACTTGTGGTGCGCCGGGGACTTCAGCGCGGCCCGCGCTTTTACGGCGGCCGCGCTGATAACTCGAGTCCCCGGCTTTTGCGGCCTGCTTCCGTTCGTTCCCGCCCCCGGACCTGCCAGTCAGGAGAGGGGCGGGACGCTGGCCACGTCTAGGAATCGGTCACGCCGGCCGCTGGGACTGCGGCGCGGCTGGCACTTGTGGTGCGCCGGGGACTTCAGCGCGGCCCGCGCTTTTACGGCGGCCGCGCTGATAACTCGAGTCCCCGGCTTTTGCGGCCTGCTTCCGTTCGTTCCCGCCCCCAGACCTGCCAGTCAGGAGAGGGGCGGGACGCTGGCCAGTGCATCAGCGCCGAGGGCTGGAGTCGTTTTTACATACTCCAGCCCTCACAATCGGCACAGAGGGGACACTGTTTCCCGCACTTTTGTTTGGGAACTCCCACGGACCGCCCCTCTCCACAGACGCCGGCAGCCATTCCTGCTGACACGCTGCGCTGCAGAGGGGAGCCGGGGAGACCCAGACAAGGAATTCTGCAGCCTCTTACCCGCTATTCAGCGGGCGGTAAGCAGCCCTCAGGGCTCACCCCCTCTTGTGCCAGTAGTATTCTTAGTATTTTGTTTCTACAAATACTTTGTATTGCATAGCGCTGGTCGCCCTTTGGCTATAGACTCTCTCACATTGCAGAGAGCCAGCAGCATGTCGCCCGTAAAACGCAAGGGTGCCAAGGCACAGACATTATATGCTTCCTGCACCGCATGTGGGACTTTTCTACCGGCAGGCTCCACGGACCCCCATTGTGTGCAGTGCTCGGCCCCTGCGGCGCTTGCACAGTCGGGACCTCTGCTGGACGTGACCCAGGGTGTACCACCTGTGAATGCTGTCCAGGTGACAGGAACTGAGTTTGCAGCTTTTGCTGACAGAATGTCTCTCACTATGTCACAAATTCTTGACACATTGCGAGCTAGGCCTGTACTTCAGGCCACGGACACTGTGCAATCGTTGCCCCCTGGTCCCCCTCAGCTCCAAGCTCCGGGACGGGCATATACACCTCAGGGTGAAGACTCTGACTCGGACGATGGCCCCGGGCAGCCTAAGCGGGCTCGCTATGACGGGCCTTCACATTCATCTCAATGGTCAGGATCCCAGCGAGATGAATCTATGGGTGATGAGGCGGACGTAACTGATCAGGATTCTGATCCTGGGACCGCTCTCAATCTAGATACACCAGATGGTGACGCCATAGTTAATGATCTTATATTTAACATCAATAAGATGTTAAATATTTCCCCACCAGCTCCTCTTGTGGAGGAGTCAGCTTCGCTGCACGAGAGAATCCATTTCAGATACCCTAAGCGTACTTTAAGCACTTTTCTGGACCACGCTGACTTTAGAGACGCAATCCAGAAACCCCACGCTTATCCTGAAAGGCGTTTTCCTAAACGGCTTAAAGATACACGCTATCCTTTTCCCCCTGAGGTGGTCAAGGGTTGGACCCAGTGTCCAAAAGTGGATCCTCCAATTTCCAGGCTTGCAGCTAGATCCTTGGTTGCAGTTGAAGATGGAGCGGCACTTAAAGATGCCACTGACAGGCAGATGGAGCTCTGGCTGAAATCCATCTATGAAGCGATTGGAGCGTCATTAGCGCCTTCTTTTGCAGCCGTATGGGCACTCCAAGCTATCTCAGCCGGGCTTGCGCGAGTTGACTCCGTCACACGTGCATTTGCCCCGCAGGTAGCACCATTGACCTCGCAAATGGCGGCATTCGCGTCGTACGCGATTAATGCTGTTCTTGACGCTACAAGCCGCACGGCAGTGGCGTCAGCCAACTCCGTTGTTTTGCGTAGGGCCCTGTGGTTGAGACATTGGAAAGCAGATTCTCATTCCAAGAAGTGCTTAACCAATTTGCCTTTTTCTCGTGACCGATTGTTTGGAGAGCGTTTGGATGAAATCATCAAACACTCCAAGGGTAAGGACTCATCCTTACCGCAACACAGACAAAACAGACCCCAACAGAGGAAGGGTCAGTCTGGTTATCGGTCCTTTCGAGGACCGGGCAGGTCCCAATTCGCCTCGTCAAAAAAGACTCAAAAAGACCAGAGACGCTCAGATTCTTGGAGGTCTCAGTCACGCCCAAAAAGGACAGCCGGAGGAACCGTTGCCAAGACGGCGTCCTCCTGACTTGCGGTCTCCGATTCCCACACCCGCGGTCGGTGGGAGGCTTTCCCACTTTGGCGACATCTGGCTGTCACACGTCAAAGACCGTTGGGTGAGGGATATTCTGTCTCACGGGTACAGGATAGAGTTCAGTTCTCGTCCGCCAACTCGTTTCTTCAGAACTTCTCCACCACCAGACCGAGCCGATGCTCTGTTCCAGGCGGTGGCCGCTCTAAAGGCGGAAGGAGTGGTGACCTCCGTCCCTCTTCAGGAACAAGGTCACGGTTTTTACTCCAATCTGTTTGTGGTCCCAAAAAAGGACGGATCGTATCGGCCCGTCCTGGATCTAAAGTTGCTCAACAGACACGTAAAAGTCAGGAGGTTCCGGATGGAATCCCTACGCTCCGTCATAGCCTCAATGTCTCAAGGAGATTTTCTAGCATCAATAGATATCAAAGATGCGTATCTCCACGTGCCGATCGCACCAGAGCATCAGCGTTTCCTACGCTTCGTCATACACGACGAACACCTGCAGTTCGTAGCGTTACCTTTCGGTCTGGCAACAGCCCCCCGGGTCTTCACCAAAGTCATGGCAGCAGTAGTAGCTGTTCTGCACTCGCAGGGTCACTCGGTCATCCCGTATCTAGACGACCTGCTTATAAAGGCACCCTCTCAAGAGGCATGCCAACACAGTCTGAAGGTGGCACTAGACACTCTCCAGAGTTTCGGGTGGATTATCAACTTTCCAAAGTCTCATCTAACCCCGACCCAATCTCTGACTTATCTTGGCATGGAGTTTCATACTCTCTCAGCGATAGTGAAGCTTCCACTGGACAAGCAGTGCTCGCTACGGACTGGAGTGCAATCTCTCCTTCAGAGCCAGTCGCACTCACTGAGGCGCCTCATGCATTTCCTAGGAAAGATGGTAGCAGCAATGGAGGCAGTCCCGTTCGCGCAGTTTCATCTGCGCCCTCTACAATGGGACATTCTACGCCAATGGGACGGGAAATCGACGTCCCTCGACAGGACTGTCTCCCTCTCTCAGACTGCCAAGGACTCTCTGCGTTGGTGGCTTCTCCCCACCTCATTGTCACAGGGAAAGTCGTTCCTTCCCCCGTCCTGGGCAGTGGTCACGACGGATGCGAGCCTATCAGGGTGGGGAGCGGTGTATCTCCACCACAGGGCTCAGGGGATGTGGACTCTGGAAGAGTCCACCCTGCAGATCAATGTTCTGGAAATCAGAGCAATCTATCTTGCCCTGCGAGCCTTCCAACAATGGCTGGAAGGCAAGCAGATTCGGATTCAGTCGGACAATTCCACGGCGGTGGCGTACATCAACCACCAAGGGGGAACACGCAGTCGCCAAGATTTTCAAGAAGTCCAACGGATTTTGACGTGGGTGGAAAGCAGAGCGTCCACCATATCCGCAGTTCACATCCCAGGCGTGGAAAACTGGGAAGCAGACTTTCTCAGTCGCCAGGGCATGGACGCAGGAGAATGGTCCCTTCACCCGGACGTGTTTCAGCAGATCTGTTGCCGCTGGGGGACGCCGGACGTCGATCTGATGGCGTCACGGCACAACAACAAGGTCCCAGTTTTCATGGCACGGTCTCACGATCACCGAGCACTGGCGGCAGACGCCTTGGTTCAGGATTGGTCGCAATTCCGACTCCCCTATGTGTTCCCACCTCTAGCATTGTTACCCAGAGTTCTCCGGAAAATCAGGTCCGACTGCCATCGAGCCATACTCGTCGCTCCAGATTGGCCAAGAAGGTCGTGGTACCCGGATCTGTGGCATCTCACGGTAGGCCAACCGTGGACACTACCAGACCGTCCAGATTTGCTGTCTCAAGGGCCGTTTTTCCATCTGAATTCTGCGGCCCTGAACCTGACTGTGTGGCCATTGAGTCCTGGATCCTAGCGGCCTCAGGTTTATCTCATGAGGTTGTTGCCACAATGAGACAGGCTAGAAAACCATCCTCAGCTAAGATCTATCACAGAACGTGGAAGATATTCTTAGCGTGGTGCTTGGCTCAAGGGTTTTCTCCCTGGCCATTTGCATTGCCAATTTTTCTTTCCTTCCTGCAGTCTGGGTTGGAAAAAGGTTTGTCGCTTAGCTCTCTTAAGGGTCAAGTCTCCGCGCTATCCGTATTCTTTCAGAAGCGCTTGGCACGGCTTTCTAAAGTACGCACGTTTCTCCAAGGAGTTTGTCATATCGTTCCTCCTTACAGACGGCCATTGGAACCCTGGGATCTGAACAAGGTTCTCATTGCTCTCCAGAAGCCGCCTTTCGAGCCTTTGAAAGAGGTTCCCCTTTCTCGGCTTTCACAAAAGGTAGTTTTTCTTGTGGCGGTCACGTCTCTTCGAAGAGTGTCCGAGCTAGCGGCGTTATCTTGCAAATCTCCCTTCCTGGTGTTTCACCAAGACAAGGTAGTACTGCGTCCAATTCCAGAGTTTTCTCCCAAGGTGGTTTCTTCCTTTCATCTCAATCAGGATATCACTTTGCCATCTTTGTGTCCGCATCCAGTTCACCAATTTGAAAAGGGTTTACATCTGTTGGACCTGGTGAGAGCACTCAGGATTTACATTTCTCGCACGGCGGCTCTACGCCGTTCTGATGCGCTCTTTGTCCTAGTCGCTGGTCAGCATAAGGGATCGCAAGCTTCCAAATCCACCCTGGCGCGGTGGATCAAGGAACCAATTCTTCACACATACCGTTCTGCTGGGCTTCCGATTCCATCTGGACTGAAGGCCCATTCTACCAGAGCCGTGGGTGCGTCCTGGGCATTGCGGCATCAGGCTACGGCTCAGCAAGTGTGCCAAGCGGCTACCTGGTCGAGTCTGCACACGTTTACCAAACACTATCAAGTGCATACCTACGCTTCGGCAGATGCCAGCCTAGGTAGACAGGTCCTTCAGGCGGCGGTGGCCCACCTGTAGGAAGAGGCTGTCTGACAGCCCGTTCATGTGGTATCTTTTTACCCACCCAGGGACTGCTTTTGGACGTCCCACTGTCTGGGTCTCCCAATTAGGAGCGAAAAAGAAGGGAATTTTGTTTACTTACCGTAAATTCCTTTTCTTCTAGCTCCAATTGGGAGACCCAGCACCCGCCCTATTTGTTCTTAGGGTTTCGTTTTTTCGGGTGCACATGTTGTTCATGTTGTTTCTCAAGTTCTCCGATCGTGTTATCGGATTGAATTTGTTTTTGAAACTGTTATTGGCTTTCCTCCTTCTTGCTTTGGTACTAAAACTGAGGAATCTGTACTCCTACGGGAGGGTGTATAGCCAGAAGGGGAGGGGCCTTACACTTTTAAGTGTAGTTCTTTGTGCGGCCTCCAGAGGGCAGTAGCTATACACCCACTGTCTGGGTCTCCCAATTGGAGCTAGAAGAAAAGGAATTTACGGTAAGTAAACAAAATTCCCTTCTTTCTGTTGACTGAGGCCCCGCCCCTTCTGACAGGTTCTGTTAGCCACAAACTAAACCGATTCTATAATAGAATTAGCATAAGTAACGGGGAGGGGATAACTATGAATACACCCCCCCCCCCCCCCCCCCAGCTATTATCTGATCCTCAGCTGCTGTCACTCAATAAGCTATTGATTTTACTTGTGTTTCAAAACCTATACAGGGCCATTTCACACATCCGGCGTTTCGCCATATTCCCAGATCCGGCACGCTCCGGTACAGTGTTAATACTGTACAATGGATCGTGGCAAGCTCCGGTCACATGACAGCATGTGACTGGAGGCTGCCGTGATGCCACTGTACTGCATTACACTGTACTAGACTGCCAGATCCGGTAATCTAGTGAAATGCCGGATGTGTGAAACTGCCCTTAGCTGACAACTAAAGGTCTGTATAGACTCAGTCTGATAGTGCCAGTATAGCACTGGCTTTAGGTTATATAGGGAAAATCCTGGTGATTGGTGCGCTTTAAAAGTACAGTGCAGTAATTGTGAATGAGCTATACTGTGACTACTATACGATCATTCCTAAAGGCTTATTCTCCTGGGTTTGCTAATTTCTTTATTGGGAGACCTCCCTTTTCCTGATATCTGACATGTTTGCATAATTTTAGCTAGATAGGTGGTACCTGGCAATTGTGCGTACAGCTGATCTTGCTATTATAAAGGCGATTCCTCTCCACCCTTGATATAGAAGTGGAGCAGGATTAATCTTCTACTTTCTAAGTTTGGAAAACTCCTTTTGTCACTTAAAGGGGTTGTCTGGTCTAAAGTGGTAAGCCTCTAATTACTGACTGCAGACTTTTGAATCCTCCTAGCACGCGCACACACTGTGCTGCGAGGATCCGTCCGTTTCTGAGGCGGGAACAGTGGCCACGTAAACTCAGTTTCTTCAGCGCTCTATTGGGAGACCCAGACGATTGGGGTATAGCTACTGCCTCCGGAGGCCACACAAAGCACTACACTAAAAAGTGCAAGGCCCCTCCCCTTCTGGCTATACCCCCCCCCGTGGTATCACGGGTTCTCCAGTTTTCAAGCTTTGTGCGAAGGAGGTCAGACATCCATGCATAGCTCCACAGATTTTAGTCAGCAGTAGCTGCTGACTATTTCGGATGGAAGAAAAGAGGGCCCATATAGGGCCCCCAGCATGCTCCCTTCTCACCCGTTGATGGTGTTGTAAGGTTGAGGTACCTATTGCTGGTACGGAGGCTGGAGCCCACATGCTGCTTTCCTTCCACATCCCCCTGGGGGGCTCTGAGGAAGTGGGATCCTGCCGGCCTCAAAGCTCTGACGCCGGGCTCCATCCACAGACCCATTTGAACCTGCTGGATACGGAGCTGGAGTACCGTTCAGGGACATGGCCCTGCACCATTACAGGTACTCTGTGTCCCCGTACACACAGGCACAGCACACTCCAGACTTGCTGGGTGTGCTAGTGCGCCGGGGACAGTAAAGGGTTACAGTCACTGCAGCTTTGCTGAGTGACTTTGTGTATTGGGAACTACCGCGCCGGACGCTCCGGGAGCGGCGGCGCGGCTGGGACTTGTAGTTCGCCGGGGACTGGGCGCCGACCGCGCTTTTACGGCGGCGGCGCTTATAAATCCAGTCCCCGGCTTCTGCGGCCTAGTGCCGCTTCGTTCCCGCCCCCTCCCTGTCACTCAGGGAAGGGGACAGACGCTGAGCAATCAGCAGCGCCGAGGGCTGGAGCCTTTTTTACATGCTCCAGCCCTCTCACTGCACACTGTCGGACGCCGGATTCCCGCTCTGACTTGGGGCACGCCCACGGCCCGCCCCTCCTCACACGAGCTGGGGAAGACGCCGGCAGCCATTACTGCAGTCCGAGCTCGGACTTTCGGCAACCAGGCAGGACGGTGGCGACCATACACCCGCTTATAGGCGGGCGGTAAGCGGCACACATAGTGCTGACCCCAATATATACTGCAGTGTGTACATGTGTATTTTAACTGCATAGGTCGCTATATGCCCGCTTGGAGAGCGACACATCAGCAGCAGGAAAGCAGGTGTGCTAAGGCACAGGCTTTCTAGGCTGCTTGTATTGCACGTACTGAAGTGTTCATTTGTGTTTATGCTTGTATGCTATACACTGCACTGTACAGTCGCTAGTCTTAGCTATATTTCTTTTTCGCTCCTAATTGGGAGACCCAGACAGTGGGTGTATAGCTACTGCCCTCTGGAGGCCGCACAAAGAACTACACTTAAAAGTGTAAGGCCCCTCCCCTTCTGGCTATACACCCTCCCGTAGGAGTACGGATTCCTCAGTTTTAGCTTTGTGCGCAGGAGGTCAGACACGCACGCATAGCTCCATTGTTTTTAGTCAGCAGCAGCTGCTGACTATGTCGGATGGAAGAAAAGAGGGCCCATACAGGGCTCCCAGCATGCTCCCTTCTCACCCCACTGTATGTCGGAGGTGTTTGTAAGGTTGAGGTACCCATTGCGGGTACGGCGGCAGGAGCCCACATGCTGATTCCTTCCCCATCCCTTTTTACAGGGCTCTGGGTGAAGTGGGATTTACTGGTCTCCAGGCACTGAGACCGTGCTCCATCTACAGCCCCTGGAGAAGATGCTGGATGGAGCGGAGTACATCAGGGACATGGCCCTGCTTCCTCAAGGTACTGTGTCCCCGTGCATTTGGCGCTCACACCGCAGCATGCTGGGTGTTGTAGTGCGCCGGGGGACATCAGCGCTACGGCGCTTGTGCCATGGCCTCATTCAGCTTCACTGAAGCAGGCACACTTATGGGAATCGGTCGCGCCGGCCGCTGGGACTGCGGCGCGGCTGGCACTTGTGGTGCGCCGGGGACTTCAGCGCGGCCCGCGCTTTTACGGCGGCCGCGCTGATAACTCGAGTCCCCGGCTTTTGCGGCCTGCTTCCGTTCGTTCCCGCCCCCAGACCTGCCAGTCAGGAGAGGGGCGGGACGCTGGCCACTTCTGGAAATCGGTCACGCCGGCCGCTGGGACTGCGGCGCGGCTGGCACTTGTGGTGCGCCGGGGACTTCAGCGCGGCCCGCGCTTTTACGGCGGCCGCGCTGATAACTCGAGTCCCCGGCTTTTGCGGCCTGCTTCCGTTCGTTCCCGCCCCCAGACCTGCCAGTCAGGAGAGGGGCGGGACGCTGGCCAGTGCATCAGCGCCGAGGGCTGGAGTCGTTTTTACATACTCCAGCCCTCACAATCGGCACAGAGGGGACACTGTTTCCCGCACTTCTGTTTGGGAACTCCCACGGACCGCCCCTCTCCACAGACGCCGGCAGCCATTCCTGCTGACACGCTGAGCTGCAGAGGGGAGCCGGGGAGACCCAGACAAGGAATTCTGCGCCTCTTACCCGCTATTCAGCGGGCGGTAAGCAGCCCTCAGGGCTCACCCCCTCTTGTGCCAGTAGTATTCTTAGTATTTTGTTTCTACAAATACTTGGTATTACATAGCGCTGGTCGCCCTTTGGCTATAGACTCTCTCACATTGCAGAGAGCCAGCAGCATGTCGTCCGTAAAACGCAAGGGTGCCAAGGCACAGACATTATATGCTTCCTGCACCGCATGTGGGACTTTTCTACCAGCAGGCTCCACGGACCCCCATTGTGTGCAGTGCTCGGCCCCTTGCGGCGCTTGCACAGTCGGGACCTCTGCTGGACGTGACCCAGGGTGTACCACCTGTGAATGCTGTCCAGGTGACAGGAACTGAGTTTGCAGCTTTTGCTGACAGAATGTCTCTCACTATGTCACAAATTCTTGACACATTGCGAGCTAGGCCTGTACTTCAGGCCACGGACACTGTGCAATCATTGCCCCCTGGTCCCCCTCAGCTCCAAGCTCCGGGACGGGCATATACACCTCAGGGTGAAGACTCTGACTCGGACGATGGCCCCGGGCAGCCTAAGCGGGCTCGCTATGACGGGCCTTCACATTCATCTCAATGGTCAGGATCCCAGCGAGATGAATCTATGGGTGATGAGGCGGACGTAACTGATCAGGATTCTGATCCTGGGACCGCTCTCAATCTAGATACACCAGATGGTGACGCCATAGTTAATGATCTTATATTTAACATCAATAAGATGTTAAATATTTCCCCACCAGCTCCTCTTGTAGAGGAGTCAGCTTCGCAGCACGAGAGAATCCATTTCAGATACCCTAAGCGTACATTAAGCACTTTTCTGGACCACGCTGACTTTAGAGACGCAATCCAGAAACCCCACGCTTATCCTGAAAGGCGTTTTCCTAAACGGCTTAAAGATACACGTTACCCTTTTCCCCCTGAGGTGGTCAAGGGTTGGACCCAGTGTCCAAAAGTGGATCCTCCAATTTCCAGGCTTGCAGCTAGATCCTTGGTTGCAGTTGAAGATGGAGCGGCACTTAAAGATGCCACTGACAGGCAGATGGAGCTCTGGCTGAAATCCATCTATGAAGCGATTGGAGCGTCATTAGCGCCTTCTTTTGCGGCCGTATGGGCACTCCAAGCTATCTCAGCCGGGCTTGCGCGAGTCGACTCAGTCACACGTGCATTTGCCCCGCAGGTAGCACCATTGACCTCGCAAATGGCGGCATTCGCGTCGTACGCGATTAATGCTGTTCTTGACGCTACAAGCCGCACGGCAGTGGCGTCAGCCAACTCCGTTGTTTTGCGTAGGGCCCTGTGGTTGAGACATTGGAAAGCAGATTCTCATTCCAAGAAGTGCTTAACCAATTTGCCTTTTTCTCGTGACCGATTGTTTGGAGAGCGTTTGGATGAAATCATCAAACACTCCAAGGGTAAGGACTCATCCTTACCGCAACACAGACAAAACAAACCCCAACAGAGGAAGGGTCAGTCTGGTTATCGGTCCTTTCGAGGACCGGGCAGGTCCCAATTCGCCTCGTCAAAAAAGACTCAAAAAGACCAGAGACGCTCAGATTCTTGGAGGTCTCAGTCACGCCCAAAAAGGACGGCCGGAGGAACCGTTGCCAAGACGGCGTCCTCCTGACTTGCGGTCTCCGATTCCCACACCCGCGGTCGGTGGGAGGCTTTCCCACTTTGGCGACATTTGGCTGTCACGCGTCAAAGACCGTTGGGTGAGGGATATTCTGTCTCACGGGTACAGGATAGAGTTCAGTTCTCGTCCGCCAACTCGTTTCTTCAGAACTTCTCCACCACCAGACCGAGCCGATGCTCTGTTGCAGGCGGTGGCCGCTCTAAAGGCGGAAGGAGTGGTGACCTCCGTCCCTCTTCAGGAACAAGGTCACGGTTTTTACTCCAATCTGTTTGTGGTCCCAAAAAAGGACGGATCGTATCGACCCGTCCTGGATCTAAAGTTGCTCAACAGACACGTAAAAGTCAGGAGGTTCCGGATGGAATCCCTACGCTCCGTCATAGCCTCAATGTCTCAAGGAGATTTTCTAGCATCAATAGACATCAAAGATGCGTATCTCCACGTGCCGATTGCACCAGAGCATCAGCGTTTCCTACGCTTCGTCATACACGACGAACACCTACAGTTCGTAGCGTTACCTTTCGGTCTGGCAACAGCCCCCCGGGTCTTCACCAAAGTCATGGCAGCAGTAGTAGCTGTTCTGCACTCGCAGGGTCACTCGGTCATCCCGTATCTAGACGACCTGCTTATAAAGGCACCCTCTCAAGAGGCATGCCAACACAGTCTGAAGGTGGCACTAGACACTCTCCAGAGTTTCGGGTGGATTATCAACTTTCCAAAGTCTCATCTAACCCCGACCCAATCTCTGACTTATCTTGGCATGGAGTTTCATACTCTCTCAGCGATAGTGAGGCTTCCACTGGACAAGCAGTGCTCGCTACGGACTGGAGTGCAATCTCTCCTTCAGAGCCAGTCGCACTCACTGAGGCGCCTCATGCATTTCCTAGGAAAGATGGTAGCAGCAATGGAGGCAGTCCCGTTCGCGCAGTTTCATCTGCGCCCTCTACAATGGGACATTCTACGCCAATGGGATGGGAAATCGACGTCCCTCGACAGGACTGTCTCCCTCTCTCAAACTGCCAAGGACTCTCTGCGTTGGTGGCTTCTCCCCACCTCATTGTCACAGGGAAAGTCGTTCCTTCCCCCGTCCTGGGCAGTGGTCACGACGGATGCGAGCCTATCAGGGTGGGGAGCGGTGTTTCTCCACCACAGGGCTCAGGGGACGTGGACTCAGGAAGAGTCCACCCTGCAGATCAATGTTCTGGAAATCAGAGCAATCTATCTTGCCCTGCGAGCCTTCCAACAATGGCTGGAAGGCAAGCAGATTCGGATTCAGTCGGACAATTCCACGGCGGTGGCGTACATCAACCACCAAGGGGGAACACGCAGTCGCCAAGCTTTTCAAGAAGTCCAGCGGATTTTGACGTGGGTGGAAAGCAGAGCGTCCACCATATCCGCAGTTCACATCCCAGGCGTGGAAAACTGGGAAGCAGACTTTCTCAGTCGCCAGGGCATGGACGCAGGAGAATGGTCCCTTCACCCGGACGTGTTTCAACAGATCTGTTGCCGCTGGGGGACGCCGGACGTCGATCTGATGGCGTCACGGCACAACAACAAGGTCCCAGTTTTCATGGCACGGTCTCACGATCACCGGGCGCTGGCGGCAGACGCCTTGGTTCAGGATTGGTCGCAATTCCGACTCCCCTATGTGTTCCCACCTCTAGCATTGTTACCCAGAGTTCTCCGGAAAATCAAGTCCGACTGCCATCGAGCCATACTCGTCGCTCCAGATTGGCCAAGAAGGTCGTGGTACCCGGATCTGTGGCATCTCACGGTAGGCCAACCGTGGACACTACCAAACCGTCCAGATTTGCTGTCTCAAGGGCCGTTTTTCCATCTGAATTCTGCGGCCCTGAACCTGACTGTGTGGCCATTGAGTCCTGGATCCTAGCGGCCTCAGGTTTATCTCATGAGGTTGTTGCCACAATGAGACAAGCTAGAAAACCATCCTCAGCTAAGATCTATCACAGGACGTGGAAGATATTCTTAGCGTGGTGCTTGGCTCAAGGGTTTTCTCCCTGGCCATTTGCATTGCCAATTTTTCTTTCCTTCCTGCAGTCTGGGTTGGAAAAAGGTTTGTCGCTTAGCTCGCTTAAGGGTCAAGTCTCCGCGCTATCCGTATTCTTTCAGAAGCGCTTGGCACGGCTTTCTAAAGTACGCACTTTTCTCCAAGGAGTTTGTCATATCGTTCCTCCTTACAAACGGCCATTGGAACCCTGGGATCTGAACAAGGTTCTCATTGCTCTCCAGAAGCCGCCTTTCGAGCCGTTGAAAGAGGTTTCCCTTTCTCGGCTTTCACAAAAAGTAGTTTTTCTTGTGGCGGTCACGTCTCTTCGAAGAGTGTCCGAGCTAGCGGCGTTATCTTGCAAATCTCCCTTCCTGGTGTTTCACCAAGACAAGGTAGTACTGCGTCCAATTCCGGAGTTTTCTCCCAAGGTGGTTTCTTCCTTTCATCTCAATCAGGATATCACTTTGCCATCTTTGTGTCCGCATCCAGTTCACCAATTTGAAAAGGGTTTACATCTGTTGGACCTGGTGAGAGCACTCAGGATTTACATTTCTCGCACGGCGCCTCTACGCCGTTCTGATGCGCTCTTTGTCCTAGTCGCTGGTCAGCATAAGGGATCGCAAGCTTCCAAATCCACCCTTGCGCGGTGGATCAAGGAACCAATTCTTCACACATACCGTTCTGCTGGGCTTCCGATTCCATCTGGACTGAAGGCCCATTCTACCAGACCCGTGGGTGCGTCCTGGGCATTGCGGCATCAGGCTACGGCTCAGCAAGTGTGCCAGGCGGCTACCTGGTCGAGTCTGCACACGTTTACCAAACACTATCAAGTGCATACCTACGCTTCGGCAGATGCCAGCCTAGGTAGACAGGTCCTTCAGGCGGCGGTGGCCCACCTGTAGGAAGAGGCTGTCTGACAGCCCGTTCATGTGGTATCTTTTTACCCACCCAGGGACTGCTTTTGGACGTCCCACTGTCTGGGTCTCCCAATTAGGAGCGAAAAAGAAGGGAATTTTGTTTACTTACCGTAAATTCCTTTTCTTCTAGCTCCAATTGGGAGACCCAGCACCCGCCCTATTTGTTCTTAGGGTTTCGTTTTTCGGGTGCACATGTTGTTCATGTTGTTTCTTAAGTTCTCCGATCTTGTTATCGGATTGAATTTGTTTTTGAAACTGTTATTGGCTTTCCTCCTCCTTGCTTTGGTACTAAAACTGAGGAATCCGTACTCCTACGGGAGGGTGTATAGCCAGAAGGGGAGGGGCCTTACACTTTTAAGTGTAGTTCTTTGTGCGGCCTCCAGAGGCAGTAGCTATACACCCACTGTCTGGGTCTCCCAATTGGAGCTAGAAGAAAAGGAATTTACGGTAAGTAAACAAAATTCCCTTCTCTCCTGGAATGGCTAGACTACAGCAGCAGAAAACCAAGGGTGCTGGGGCACAGGTTTTTTTCTATGCTGCTTGTATTGCATGGGCTGCAGTGTGCATTTGTACTTGTGCTTGTATGCTATACATTGCACTGTATGGTCACTCTTCTGGGCTATATTCCCCTAGATGACTAGTCTACAGCAGCAGAAGAGCAGAGGTGCCAGGGCACAGGCTTCTATGCTGCTTGTATTGCTTGTGCTGCAGTGTTCATTTGTACTTTATGCTTGTATGCTATACATTGCACTGTACGGTCACCAATCTTGGCTATATACTTCTAGATGGCTAGTCGGCAGCGGCAAAAAAAAAAAAAAAAAATAAAAAAAAAAAAAAAAAAGCAACACAGATTTTCAGTGCTGTTTTTACTACATGGGATGCTGTTCATGACACCGTCCCATTGTGTGCATGCTCCCCTGTAGCACTTCGTCTGCCGGGGTCTCTAGCACTTCGTCTGCCGGGGTCTCTACTAGTCGTGGCCAAAGAAACCACCTGTCATCCCTGTCCAAGGACAGGGACGGAGTTGCAGTTTCGACAGATATATTGTCATAAGATAGAGACTTGCAGTCCAGACAGGCCATGGGCAATCTTCCTGGCCAACCTCATTTGGAACGGGGGGGTCCCAGGAGGACTCTCTGTATGATAAGGCAGCTCTCCAGGACTTTGATCCTGACATCGCTATCAATCCGGATACACCGGATGGTAACGCCATACGGAATGATCCTATAGCGTCCATCAATGGAAGGTTGGATCTTTCTCCCTCAGCTCCCCCAGTGGAGGAGTCAGCTTCACAGCAGGAGAAGTCCCTTTTCAGTATCTCAAACGGATATTGAGTATTTTTCTGGCCACGCTGACTTCAGAGAAGCAGTCCAGAAACACCACGCTTACCAGATAAGCGTCTTCTCCAAACCTTTTTAAGATACACGTTATCCCTTTTCCCCTGACGTGGTCAAGCGCTGGACCCAGGGTCCAAAGGTGGATTCTCCAATCTCCAGGCTTGCGTCTAGAGCCATAGTTGCACTGGAGATGGGGCTTCACTTAAAGATGCCATTCACAGACAGATGGACTCTGGTTGAAATCTGTCTAGGAGGCTATCGGCGTGTCGGTTGCTCCGGCATTCACAGCCGTATAGGCAACCTAACCTTTTCAGCTGTTCTTGCACAGCTGGCCTTGAGCACATGTACATCTGTACCGCAGAGGCGTCCGTAACTCCGCAATGTCTGCACTGCGACTTACCCTATTAATGCTGTCCTAAAAGTACAGTCGAGGTTTCGGTCCTTCCCAAGCTCGGGCAGGTCCCAATTGTCCTCGTGCAAAAGGGCTACAAAACCTCAGACGGGCTCAGATTCCGGCCGGGCTCAATCACGCCCAAGGAAGGCAGCCGGAGGAACCGCTACCAAGGCGGTCTCCTCATGACTCTCAGCTCTCTCTCTCTCTCCGCATCCGCGGTTGATGGCAGACTCCCCCGCCTTTGGCGACATTTAGCTGCCACAGGTCACAGACCGGTGGGTGACGGACATTGTGCTCACGTGCACAGGACAGTGTTCTGTTCTCGTCCTCCGACTCCATTCTTCAGAACGGCCCCACCTCCCCACCGAGCAGATGCCCTGCTGCAGGCGGTGGACGCTCTAAGAGCAGAAGGAGTGGTGATCCCTGTCCCCCCTCAGGAACGAGGGCGAGGGTTTGTACTCCAATCTCTTTGTGGCTCCAAAAAAGGACGGCTCCTTCCGTCCTGTTCTGGACCTAAAACTGCTCAATAAGTATGCGAACGCCAGGCGGTTCCGGATGGAATCCCTCCGATCCGTCATTACCTCAATGTCTCAAGGAGACTTCCTTGCCTCAACAGACATCAAAGATGCCTATCTCCACGTGCCAATTGCTACGGAGCACCAACGTTTTCTACGTTTTGTGATAGGAGACGACCATCTTCAGTTCGTAGCTCTGCCATTCGGTCTGGCGACAGCCCCACGGGTGTTCACCAAGGTCATGGCAGCAGTGGTAGCAGTCTTGCACTCTCAGGGACACCCGGTGATCCCTTACTTAGACGATCTACTCGTCAAAGCACCCTCCCTCGAGGCATGACAACGCAGCCTGAATGTTACGCTGGAGACTCTCCAGACTTTCGGGTGGATCATCAATTTGGCAAGGTCAAATCGGTCACCGACTCAATCACTAACGTATCTCGGCATGGAGTTCACACTCTATCAGCGATAGTGAAGCTTCCGCTGAACAAGCAGCGTTCACTGCAAACAGAGGTGCAGTCTCTCCTTCAAGGCCAGTCGCACCCCTTAAGGCGCCTCATGCACTTCCTAGGGAAGATGGTGGCAGCCATGGAGGCAGTTCCCTTTGCGCAGTTTCATCTGCGCCAACTGCAAGGGGACATTCTCCGCCAATGGGACGGGCAGTCAACCTCCCTGGACAGGAAAGTCTCCCTTTCCCAGACGGCCAAGGACTCTCTGCAATGGTGGCTTATTCCCACCTCATTGTCACAGTGAAGATCCTTCCTACCCCCATCCTGGGCAGTGGTCACGACAGATACGAGTCTGTCAGGGTGGGGAGCAGTTTGTCTCCGCCACAGGGCTCAGGGGACGTGGACTCAGCAGGAGTCCATCCTTCAGATCAATGTTCTGGAAATCGGGGCAGGGTATCTTACCCTACTAGCTTTCCAGCAGTGGCTAGAAAGAGAGCAGATCCGAATCCAGTCGGACAACTCCACAGCGGTGGCATACATCAACCACCAAGGAGGGACGCGCAGTCGGCAAGCCTTCCAGGAAGTCCGGCGAATCCTCATGTGGGTGGAGGACACAGCATCCACCATATCCGCAGTTCACATCCCGGGCGTAGAAAACTGGGAAGCAGACTTCCTCAGTCGCCAGGGTATGGACGCAGGGGAATGGTCCCTTCACCCGGACGTGTTTCAGGAAATCTGTCGCCGCTGGGGGGTGCCGGACGTCGACCTAATGGCGTCTCGGCACAACAACAAGGTCCCGGCATTTATGGCACGATCGCGCGATCACAGAGCTCTGGCGGCAGACGCCTTAGTGCAAGATTGGTCGCAGTTCCGGCTCACATATGTGTTTCCACCTCTGGCACTCTTGCCCAGAGTACTGCGCAAAAAATCAGATCCGATTGCAGCCGCGTCATACTCGTCGCCCCAGACTGGCCGAGGAGATCGTGGTACCCGGATCTGTGGCATCTCACGGTCGGCCGACCGTGGTCACTACCAGGCTGGCCAGACTTACTGTCCCAAGGGCCGTTTTTCCATCGGAATTCTGCGGCCCTGAACCTGACTGTGTGGCCATTGAGTCCTGGATCCTAGCGTCTTCAGGATTATCCCAAGGGGTCGTTGCCACCATGAAACAGGCTAGGAAGTCCACCTCTGCTAAGATCTACCACAGAACGTGGAAGATTTTCTTAACCTGGTGCTCGGCTCAGGGAGTGTCTCCCTGGCCATTTGCATTGCCTACTTTTCTTTCCTTCCTGCAATCGGGGTTAGAAAAGGGCTTGTCGCTCGGCTTCCTTAAGGGGGAAGTCTCGGCACTATCCGTGGTTTTTTTTTTCAGAAGCGTCTAGCACGTCTTTCTAAGGTGCGCACGTTCCTACAGGGGGTCTGTCATATCGTACCCCCGTACAAGCGGCCGTTAGATCCATGGGATCTCAACAGGGTATTAGTTGCTCTCCAGAAGCCGCCTTTCGAGCCTCTGAAGGAAGTTTCCTTTCTCGCCTGTCACAGAAGGTGGCGTTTCTCGTTGCGATCACATCGCTTCGGCGAGTGTCTGAGCTGGCAGCTCTGTCATCCAAGGCTCCCTTCCTGGTGTTCCACCAGGACAAGGTAGTGCTGCGCCCCATTCCGGAGTTTCTCCCTAAGGTCGTATCCTCATTTCATCTTAATCAGGATATATCCTTGCCTTCCTTTTGTCCTCATCCGGTTCACCGGTATGAAAAGGACTTACGTTTGTTAGATCTGGTGAGAGCACTCAGACTCTACATTTCCCGCACGGCGCCCATGCGCCGTTCCGATGCACTTTTTGTCCTTGTCGCTGGTCCGCGCAAGGGGTTGCAGGCTTCTAAAGCCACCCTGGCTCGATGGATCAAAGAACCAATTCTAGAGGCCTACCGTTCTGCGGGGCTTCCGGTTCCTTCAGGGCTTAAAGCCCACTCAACCAGAGCCGTGGGTGCGTCCTGGGCATTACGACACCAGGCTTCGGCCCAACAAGTGTACCAGGCAGCTACCTGGTCCAGTCTGCACACTTTCACCAAGCATTATCAGGTGCATACCTATGCTTCGGCGGATGCCAGCTTAGGTAGAAGAGTCCTGCAGGCGGCAGTGACACCCCCGTAGGGGAGGGCTGTTTTGCAGCCCTAACATGAGGTATTTCTTTACCCACCCAGGGACAGCTTTTGGACGTCCCAATCGTCTGGGTCTCCCAATAGAGCGCTGAAGAAGAAGGGAATTTTGTTACTTACCGTAAATTCCTTTTCTTCTAGCTCTTATTGGGAGACCCAGCACCCGCCCTGTTGTCCTTCGGGATGTTTTTGTTGTTTGCGGGTACACATGTTGTTCATGTTGAACGGTTTTTCAGTTCTCCGATGTTACTCGGAGTTAATTTGTTTAAACCAGTTATTGGCTTTCCTCCTTCTTGCTTTGGCACTAAAACTGGAGAACCCGTGATACCACGGGGGGGTATAGCCAGAAGGGGAGGGGCCTTGCACTTTTTAGTGTAGTGCTTTGTGTGGCCTCCGGAGGCAGTA